>NC_037674.1:48553002-48555613 GCF_003255815.1 Theropithecus gelada
TCCGTCTCAAAAAAAAAAAAAAAAAAAAAAAAAAAAAATACATCAGCACATGTGATTGCACATTTATCTTTTTTATTAAGATGGAGTCTTGCTCTATTGCCCAGGCTGGAGTGCAGTGGTGCAATCTCAGCTCACTCCAACCTCCGCCTCCTGGGTTCAAGCGAATTCTCCTGTCTCAGCCTCCCGAGTAGCTGGGATGATAGGCACGCACCACAAAGCCTGACCAATTTTTTTATTTTTAGTAGAGACGAGGTTTCACCATGTTTTACCAGGCTGGTCTCGAACTCCCGACCTCAGGTGATCCACCTGCCTCGGCCTCCCAAAGTGCTGGGATTACAGGCATGAGCCACTGCGCCCAGCCGTGATTGCAAATTTTAAAAAATTTATAGTCATCCAAATGTGTTCACTATCTTTTCTTCATGTCTTCCACACTTTTGATAAAATTGGCTTCTATGTCATCTCCTGAGTTATTAATAAAAAATATTAAACTGGACAAAGCCAGAATAAAGCCCGCTGGAATGCCACCAGAGACTCCCCTCCAGGGTGCTGGTGATTCATTAATCAGCACTCTCTGAGAAGGACTATTCAGCCAACTATAAATTCACCTTGTAGTCCCCATTGACATGTTTCCACCTTTGCACAAGAGAATCATGAGAGATTTAGGAAAAGTCATCACCGAAATCAAGGCACAGAGTCTATGAAATACCCCAATCCACTAATTTAATCACTTACAAAGAAAGAGAAAAAGAAAGGAGGTTAGACTTGTTCTTAATGAGTCCACGCTAGTTCCTGGCAAACGTTGCTTTCTTTTTCAAGTACTCAGAAAACCATCTGTTTAATAATCCCTTCTAGATTTTTGTTGGCATTGGGGGTACTCGTCAATCAAATTGTAAATTTCATTTATCACCCCATTTAAAAATCAGGACACCATTTTCCATTTTCACTGTTTTGGCTACTCTCTCTGATTTTCCAGGTTCTATCAAAGATGTTACAGGTAACTCTTGCCATCATCTGGGAGGTCATCTGTCTGCACCAGCTGGCTTAAACTCATTGACGCAAGCTAGCTAGTGTCATGGGATAAATGGATCCCCAGGTATAAGCAGAAAGCAACTTTATTTTGTTTTCCATTGTCCCTTAAAATTTATTCAGTAAGGCATATCCTTCCCTTGTCTATGGATAAAAATTTATCAGTCCTGTAACTTTTCTGATCATATCACTCATGATAAATAAACATACTATAATCACCTTAAGTCACTAAATATAGTCTTTATTTAGATATTAGAAATCTGCTTTTATATAACAAGCAAAACTGTACACTTTGTTTAAGGTGAAATCCTCCTCTTCAGTTTGAGTCTGCTGCAGGCAGGCAGCTTATAGCTGGAAACGGTGTGCATCTGGTTTCTTCTTTTTTAAAAAAACCTCTTCTCCTACATCAGCTTATAAACCTGGAATTTCAACTCCTCTAGGGTGGGGCGGTGCTGAGAGGCTGAGGAGTAGGAAAGCCCTTCTTTGGCACTTTTGTAAAATGGCTCTTCACTTTCTGAGACTAGTAAGTGTTTCAAGCATTCTTCATCTTTCGATTTTTTCAAGCAAGAATCAGATCCCAATTTACTGCATCCCACCCTCTCCCCATTCCCCATACCTGCTCTCCTTTGAAACCTCTCTCCCACTTAACTTGAGATGAAGGGGAAATACCTGACATGATGATGTAAACCATTCTCTCCAAATAACTCTTCCTCTTAAATCCTCTCCCTTCTCCACCCCCTGACCCTTAAACCCCTTGTGGTTTTAAGGGGTTCAAAAGAAATTCAATCCATTCAAAGACACTTATGAAATATTTGAACAGTGGCTTCTTCATATTTTCTCTATATATTACAGCCAAAAGGGAGAGGGTCCAATTTGTGTATTTGGTTAAAGTACTTTTCCACCATCTGATCTCTTATCTTGGCCTTCCATTTCCTTCATTCTTGTTTGATGGCATTTCTTCTTGATAGGGAGACAGGTGAAACAGTTGAGAATGTTTGTATTCTCTCTAAAACCTCCTTTCATTACATACCATCTTCTTCCAGTGCAGGGGTTTTCCTCACTTGTGAGACAAGCTTTTAAAAACCACAACTGTCAGGCCATTTTATTAATTTATAATGAATACTATGATGGCCATAAACACTCATATTCATGTATTTTTCCTAATGGAAATTAAAATAGGAGTGGGCAAAGGAAATGCAGTACATGATACAGGGACTATTACTCGGCCTTTTAAAACAGAAAATTCTATAATATGTGACAATGTGGTAAAATAGCAAATATATTCAATTATCTTTATAAAACCGGAATGGACGACTTTACACCGAGCAAACAAGCAAGGCTCCTCTCTGGTGGGAAATACAAAGAGGAAAATAAAAATTATCAACCATAAACACCTAAATAATTGATACATTTCTTTTTAATATTTTACTTAGGATTCTCCATGTAATAATTTTACCTAACTGAAAGACTATTTACACAATTCTGAATCCTAGTTCTTAAACTTGCTATACTGTGAATATTTCCTACTACCAATAAAACTCTTGGAAAACCATTTTCTTTTTTTTTTTTTTTTTTTTTTTTTTTT
>NC_037674.1:48556011-48657024 GCF_003255815.1 Theropithecus gelada
GTTTTTTTTTTTTTTTTTTTTTTTTTTTTGAGATGGAGTCTGACTCTGTCGCCCAGGCTGGAGTACAGTGGCCGGATCTCAGCTCACTGCAAGCTCCGCCTCCCGGGTTTACGCCATTCTCCTGCCTCAGCCTCCCGAGTAGCTGGGACTACAGGCGCCCGCCACCTCGCCCGGCTAGTCTTTTTGTATTTTTTAGTAGAGACGGGGTTTCACCGTGTTCGCCAGGATGGTCTCGATCTCCTGACCTCGTGATCCGCCCGTCTCGGCCTCCCAAAGTGCTGGGATTACAGGCTTGAGCCACCGCGCCCGGCCCCACTTTGCTTTCTAGAAAGAATTGTAACAGATTGATGTATCTTAATGGACATTGTCATCAAACTCAATCAGTCCAAGACTCCATCTCCACACCAGAGCCAGCCAAGAGAACCAGAAAAATGTCAGAGACACAGGACAAAAGTGGCTTTTGGCTACAGTAACCATATTCTCCAATCTGGGTATCTGTTTCAAGGGAGTGAAAGGAGAAACTCCATTTGTCTCTCTGCACATGTGTCATCAGGGTTCTCCTGGAAGATGGTAGCCTCCTCCGATCCAGCCTGTATCTGGTTCATTGCCCTATAACACAGCCCTACCTTAATCATAAAGCCAAAGGGCAGGGCAGCTTTGTTTTCTCTCAGCCACACCCCAGTCACCTCCCTGCACTTAAATCTAGGTGGCTCCTTCAAGAATCTGTAGCCACAAATTGATAAACGCATTTTCAGATGGGTTTGTGTTGCATCTATTACAGGTTGAAGTGTCCTAGTTTTGCTCTCAAGTGATGATATTCATCCAGAGCATGTTCCAAATCTGCCCATTTCCCACCCCATCTGGGTTCTGCCTTACCATATTTTTAAGACAGAAACACAACGTACAGCAATACTAACGCCGTATTCTAATGACAATAGTTAAATAACTTTTTTTCTGATTTCAAAAGTGGTACACGTTTAAAGTGGAAATGTAGACAACTTAGGAAAGCAGGAAAGGAAGGCTGCAGAGTGACCAGCACGTATGGCAGCCTGCCTGGCAGATGGGGAGTGCACGTCTCGGTGGACATCTGTGTGGGGTCAGCAGGGATCATGTTCAGCTCAGCAGATGTCAGGAGACATACAGCAAAGGCTGAGGGCGGTAAGAACTCTCCCGCTTGACACTACATAAGCCCTGAGAACTTGGTTCCAACTCCAGGGAAAAGGGTGGGGGGAACCCCTAACGCTGAAATAAAAATCATAACACAGTAGAATGGCACTTGATAGAGAAATCAGTTTCATTGGTAGGAAAACAAAGAACACCGTAGTCTAGTTTGTGTTCTCTTTCCAGCTCCTTTGGCCTCTGATTCCCAACTTCGGGTGCACCCCACCACCAGCCTTTTCCAGTGGCTCAGTTGAGTTCAGTCCTGGTACCTGAGAGGGTTTGAGGGATGGACCACATTCTTTGGGCACTCCGTGGGAGCTAGCCCTACAAATCACCATGGAAACTGAAGATACAGTAATTGTCCATGCTGGTCTTAGAGGCAGGTGGCTCCCAGGCAAAGGCTGAGAAAAGTTACTCTTACAATGATGTAATAATTCTACCAATGGCCCTCAGTTTCTGAAGATTTGCTTCCCTTAATTCTCCTCACTGGAATTGGGGGATTAAATCTCTGCAAGCAGCAGATGATATAAAAACAAACAAACAAACAAATAGCCCAATAGGGCCATGAGTCTTGGTAGGGATGTACCAGTAAGAAAGGGTTCTGGTTTCCCTAAGCCATGACACCAGGCCTGGCTCTTTGCTTCAAAAGGATCTTCAGAGCCACCTGGCACAGATGGCTTTCTCTTGGGGTCATTCCTTTTGTACCTCTGCATCCTTGGCAACATTTCAGGGGAGCTCCCGGGTAGGGCAACATCTTAACTGTCAAGACAGTGCAGCATCAGAGAGTCACAGAGGCAGGCTCTGGAATCCCTAGAGGCCAAGGCCAAGACCAAGAACAGGACACATGTACTAGGATTGGCATTGCAGTGATGGCTATAGTCACAAACAATTTGAAACATCCAAACTGGTGAGCCATAGGGGACCACTTAAACAGATGCTGGTATATTCATACCAAGAAACACTAGGCACTCATTAGAAAAATTAGATTTCTATAAATTAAAAGGGAATATGAATATGTTCATAATATATTTTAAGTAAAAAAGGCTTAAAACAGCATGTAGCACATGATCTTATTTTAAATAAATGTATATTTATTTGTACATATTATATATAGGAAATCTCTAGTGGGATAACAGCAGTCTTCATTTCTTTGTATTTCTCTGCATGTTTCAAATTATTTTGACATGTTTCTCTACATATGTTTCTCTACATCATGTTTCAAATGATCTTTGACATAATGACTTGTTGCTTTATGTATTAGTCAGGGTTCTCTAGAGGGACAGTACTAATAGGCGATATATATATATATATATATAAATGTATATATAAATAAATTATATATATATATGTAAAGGGGAGTTTATTAAGTACTAACTTACACAATTACAAGGTCCCACAATAGGCTGTCTGCAAGCTGAGGAGCAAGGAGAGCCAGTCCGAGTCCCAAAACTGAAGAACTTAGAGTCAGATGTTCGAGGACAGGAAGCATCCAGCACAGGAGACAGATGTAGGCTGGGAGGCTGGGCCAGTCTCGCTTTTTCCCATTTTTCTGCCTGCTTTATATTCGCTGGCAGCTGATTAGATGGTGCCCGCCAGATTAAGGGTAGATCTGCTTTCCCCAGTCCATTGACTCAAAGGTTAATCTCTTTTGGCAACACCCTCACAGACACACCCGGGATCAATACTTTTTATCCTTCAATCTAATCAAGTTGACACTCAGTATTAACCATCACACTTCGAGTTTTAAAAATTATAATCTTTGTTGGCCAGGTGTGATAGCTCATGCCTGTAATTCCAGCACTTTGGGAGGCCGAGGCAAGTGGATCACCTGAGGTTAGGAGTTCGAGACCAGCCTGGCCAACGTGGTGAGACCCTGTCTCTACTAAAAATACAAAAAATTAACCAGGCCTGGTGGTACGTGCCTGTAGTACCAGCTACTAGGGAGGCTGAGGCAGGAGAATCACTTGAACCCGGGAGGCAGAGGCTGCAGTGAGCTGAGATCAGGCCACTGTATTCCAGCCTGGGCAACAGAGCAAGACACCGTCTCAAAAAAAAAAAAAAATTATACTGTTTGTCAGTGGAAATGTGGCTAAAACCTGTTGTGGCAGTCATGGAGGCATGCCACTTGGATCTCGCCTTCAAGAAAGAACTTGACATCAGCTATGGGAGTTGGGTTAGCTGACAGCCTCCAGCTGCAGTGCCTTGGAGACCCACTGTAAGCTCAGGCTCTTCCTGGGCAGCCCCCAGCCAATAGCTGAGCACGGAGAGATGCTACTTTCCACCTTCTGCCCCACTTGGACGTCTTCTTGGGCACTCTTTGTCCTGGAGCTTCCCCCTGGACTGCCAGAGACTTTATGTGTATATGTGCATATATGTGTACATATGTGTATATGTGTGTGTGTGTGTGTGTGTATATATATATATATATATATTTTTTTTTTTTTTTTTTTTTTTTTTTTTTTTGAGGCAGAGTCTTGCTCTGTCACCCAGGCTGGAGTACAGTGGCGTGATCTCAGCTCACTGCAACTCTGACTCCCAGGTTCAAGCGATTCTCCTGCCTCAGTCTCCCAAGTAGGTGGGACTACAGGTATGCTCCACCATGCCCGGCTAAGTTTTGTATTTTTAGTAGGGACGGGGTTTCACCATAATGGCCAGGCTGGTCTCAAACTCCTGACCTCAGGTGATCCAGCCTCCCAAAGAGCTGGGATTACAGATATGAGCCACCATGCCCAGCCTCGTTTTTATATTTTATACTATATTTTTACCGTGCCTTTTCTATGTTTAGACACACAAATGCTTAGCATTGTGTTACAGTTGCCTATTGCATTCAGCACAGTCACATGCTGTACAGATTTGTAGCCTGGGAGCAACTGGCTGTACATATAGCCTAGGTGTGTGGTAGGTTAGACCATCTAGGTTTGTAAGTACACTCTACGGCAGGTCCGAGAATAAACTGTGCCTACGGAAGCATTTCCCAAAACATATCTATTTTGTTAAGTGGCAGCACAGGACGGCACCACTAACTCTGTCTTGATGTCTGCCTTCTGGAGGACCTAACGAGACACCTCTGTGTTCCTGAACATACTGTAAGAAGCCTGGACTTACTCGTTACACATTCTTTCCACAGAAATACGCCTCCCCAGGAATTATTCCAGATGACCCCCAAGTGGTCTAACAAACAAAATGAAATGTCTTCTCCTGCCAAGATTTTCCTCCTCTAATTGTGGCTACCTGAAATTTCCTTCATGAAGTCTGCCTCTCAGCACCTCCCAATCCCTTCTCATCTCTGCCCTGCTACCTACACTCCTGCGCGGTTCAGAAAAGGCCATCAGTGGCCTTCTTGGCTGCTTCTCCAACCCACACAGAGCATTTGTGAATGACTCAGTATCTTTTTAAGGCACTGCTTTTCTGTTTAAACCAGCCAGAGTTGGTTTCTGCTGCTTCCTAAGAACCCTGGCTGATACATATCTTTAATGCATAGTATTTTTGCATATGTTACATTGGCATGGAGAAAATCATATCATATTCACAATTCAGTTTAACAACTAGGTTGTTAACACAGGTTGCCTGGGAGGGTAGTGAGGTGAAGATGGGGAGGAGAGGAATAGAAAGGAGGCAAGCAAAAATAGAAAAGGGAGCAAAATAAGACTGTATTAAGGAGAAGGCAGCATGCATTATGATATGATCTCATGTTTGCATTCACATAGTCAGTATATTCATATACCAGCCCTACCTCAGAGCCACTGGAAAAGAAATTTCCCAGGGTCACACCCAGGCCTGAGTATTTTTCAGAGCTTCTCAGGAGACACTGATGAGAAGACAGGGTTGACAAGTGTTCATTTACTGAAGTGATCCTAGACCATCTGCATCAGCATCGGCTGGACCTCTGTTTAAAGATTCATGTTCCTGGACGCCAGTGCAGACCTCCTGAGTAAGAATCTGGAGTAGGATATTCTCTGCCCTGAGAGAGGGAGCTCAGCGCCCTGTGGCCACAGGACCAAATTCCTGGGGCCTAGAGCAACCACAGAACTCTTTGGCAGTAGGCCAGTTCTGGTGCTGTGGGCCTCATCTTTTCAAAGATCTGCTTTTAAAATTGTTAATGACTGTTTTGCCCAGCAGTTCCACTTCTTGGAATGAATCCTAAGGAAATAACCACATGATGTGAAAAGATGTATGAGGAAGAATGCTCATCACAACCCTTGTTTATATTAATGAATGTTTGGAAGCAACCCAAATAGCAATCAATAGTGGAATCGTTAAAATAATTATGACACATCCACACAATGGAAGGGTATAGAGCCATTATAATTATGGGGTAGATCTCTATGTACACAAATAAAAATACATTCACAGTATATTAAGTGGGGAAAGAACAGGGATCTCAAATGCAACAGATGGCATTCAGATGCATGGCATGATGACGTCATATGCTATCTTGGGAACACTTTCTTTTTTACGCAAGAAAACAGATCTGAAGGCTATTATGGAGAACTTTGAATAGACTCTATTTTATTATATATATAAAATAAATATATATACACACACATAAATATATATATATCTATATATACACACGCATACATATTTATCCTTTACTACAGAAAATTTCAAACATAAACAAAAGTAGAGTGAATAGTGTAAGGATCCCAGTGTATGACTTCAACAATTTTCAATAGAAGGCCAATTGGTACCCCAAGTACTATTCTCTACCTGAATTTTTGGAAGCTGATATTTTCCTAATTTTTTTTTTGTTTGTTTGATTCAGAATTCAAATAAGATTCATACAAAATGATGAATTGATACGTCTCCGAAGTTTCTTTAATCTGCATGTTCTCACTACATAGTTTTGTTTTTCTTTTATAGTTTTTTGGTTGAAGAAAGCAAGTTTATCCTGTAATGGTACACTATCCAACACAATAGCCACTAACCACATTTGACTAGTGAGCATTTGGAAAGTGGCTAGTGTGACTGAAGGACTACATTTTAAATTGTATTTAATTTTAATTAATACACATTTAAATTTAAAAGTGATACTTGATTCAGTTATTGGAAAACTGAAGTTTGAAACAACTTGGGTATGTGAATCTGCTTTTTCATCCATAAATTTTATGAAATCTAAATACAGCTTGGGTATGTGAATCTGCTTTTTCAACCATAAATTTTATGAAATATAAATACAGCTTAAGTATTTCTGATGAAAATTTAGCATTCAAACTGAGATGTGCTTTAAGTGTGAAATACACACTGATTTTGAGGATTTAGTTTGGAAAAAGAATGTAAAATATCTCATTAATTTTTATATTGATTACATGTTGAAGTGAGACTATTTTGGATGTGATGGGTCAAATAAAAGTTATTATTAAAAATAATTTTGTCTGTTTCTTTTTATTTTTCTTTTTTTATTTTTTATTTTTTTGAGACGGAGTCTCGCTCTGTCTTCCAGGCTGGAGTGCAGTGGCGCGATCTCCACTCACTGCAAGCTCCGCCTCCCGGGTTCACGCCATTCTCCTGCCTCAGCCTCTCGTGTGGCTGGGACTACAGGCGCCCGCCACCGCGCCCGGCTAATTTTTGTATTTTTTTTTTTAGTAGAGACGGGGGTTTCACCGTGTTAGTCAGGATGGTCTCGATCTCCTGACCTCGTGATCCGCCCATCTCGGCCTCCCAAAGTGCTGGGATTACAAGCGTGAGCCACCGCGCCCGGCCTGTTTCTTTTTATTTTTTTGAAGGCAATTACCAGAAAATTACAAATTGGTTACATACAAAATCAAGAAGGGCTGGAGAGTTAACACCTACCCCCAAAAGGCCTCAATAAGCTACTGCCAGGAGTCAGTGTGTAACTACTGCACTTCCTCACCTCCTTGAGTGGGATAACACTGAAAAATGTACCTTACACTATTTCCCCGAATTCCCCCACAGGATTAAGCTCCAGTCACCACTGCGGTACCTAGTTTGATAATACACCTTTTATAGGCTGCCTTCCCTTCTCTCTCTCTCTTTCCTGTTCCCCTACCAGTGATTCTTGTACTTTCCAGATAAACTTTACATTAAAATACTTATCTTGGGGTCAGTTTCTGGAGGAACACAATGCTAAAATGGTCCCATATTGGCCAGTGTGAGCCTTCAAGCCAGCTCAGGAGTCTTTTTAATATGATCGTAATAGTCTGTGATTGCTTCCTTGCTTCTGGTAGTTTGGAAAGATATTTCAGGCTCACTCTGTACATATCTGTTCCAGATTTGGAGCCTTAAAGAAACCCTGACTCTTTTTAATGGGAAATGGTATTTAGATACACAATCTGGGACTAGAAGTGGTTATTACTATGGGGTTTATCATTGTTTCAAGGTGCTTTATGTTGACAGAATATATATAAAATACATTATGAATTTATGATGGTAGTTCCAATTCAAAGTCAAAACTATAGCTTTCTTATTTAACTCCAACAAAATGTTAACATCTGTATCTCTTTTGATCTTGTTGAAAATCTCAGTTCTCATTGACACCAACTTAACTACCCACTTGATTTATCCCTTAATACACAAGCCACAGTCTGTGTTTGACAGAATGACAACATCGCTACTAACAACAATATCATTACTAGAAACAGTTTAGGTATTTTTTTCTATTCTTTTTGTCCTTAGGATATATCCCATTAAGGATGTATAAGGATACATAGACTGCTGTATTATTATGTCAATTACTGGCTTTTAAAGTCACTTGGAAAAATTCCTTTCTGTCATGTCAGCCACAAACTGGATATGCTGTGAGAGTTCCTTGTTTCATTTGGTTTTCAGTTTTAGTAACAGCATTAACCCAATTAATTTGTTTTGTAATTATAATTATTTATTGGTTCCAAAGTCTAATCTATAAAACAAGATATATTTCAAGAAGTCTAGCTCCTAACCTGTTTTCTCTGCCCTTTTCCTTTTCTTCCCCCATAAGAATTCGAAAGATTTTTAAATCATTCTATTGTTTTTAACACATGTAAATGCATATGCACATAATATATACAAATATATTTAATATATATGTAGCTCTCTTTTCTTAGATAAATGGTAGAATATTTTACATCTTTTTAACTGTATTTTCTTTTCTCAGTTAACACAATATTCTCAAGATCACTAAACAATGGTATGTGGAGAGATTTCTCATTCCTTGTTTTCAATTACATGGAACCTCATTATATACGATTGTATCATAGTGTATTCAACTAGTCCCTTATTGGTGAACTTTTGGATTGTTTCCGGTGTTTTACTATTACAAATAGTGCTGTAATGAATAGCATTGTGCTTGCATCTTTTCATATTTTTGCCACCGTATCTTTAAGATTTATTCCTAAAAGTGTAATTTCTGGGTCAAAGGATAACTACATATGTAATTTTGTTAGATATTACCAAATTCTCTTTCATAGTGGTTATAAAAATTTGCATTCCTACCAGCAATGAATTAGAACATGTTTTTCCACAAAAGTCTTTGATGGTTAATTTTATGTGTCAGTTTGACTGGGTCATAGGAGTGCCGAGATATTTGCTTAAACTTTTTTCTGGGTGTGTCTTTGGGGATGTTTCTGGATGAGATTAACATTTGAGAGCACTGAATCCTAACCACTAGACCACCAGGGAGAGATTAATATTTGGGTCAGTAGTTTGAGTAAAGAAGATTGCCCTCCCCAATGTGGATGGGCCTCATTGAATTCACTGAAGGCCTGAATAGAACAAAAAGGCTCAATAAGATAATTCTCTCCCTCTACCTTTCTTCAAGGTGGGATATTGGTCTTCTCCTGCCTTCAGGCTCAGACCCAAACTCAGGCTGGACTTTATACCACTGATTTTTCAGATTCTTAGGCCCTTGGACTTGGACTAGGAGTATATCATTGGCTCTCCTGGGTCTCCAGCTTGCTGCCTGCAGGTCTTGGGGGCCTTTTAGCCTCCATGATCATGTAAACCAATTCCTTATAAATCTATTTTCTCTTTCTCTCTATGTATGTTCAATTGGTTCTGTTTCTCTGAAGTACCCTGACATAATCCAACATGAATTTTTGCCAATTCCATGTGTGAAATGTTATCTCAGAGTGTTTTAATTTGCATTTCTCTTATGAGAGAGGTTGCACATCTTTTCACATGGTTAAGAGACATTTGCATTTATTTTTCTGATTGACTGTCCTTATCTCTAACCTATTTTTCTATAAGTTTTTTCTCTTGTCTATTTTTAGAAATTCTTTACATATTTGTAATATTAGTCCTTTTGTAATAAAAGATGTAAATTTTTTGTGGTTGTCTTTTTACTTTGCTTGTGGCACTTTTTTGGTCATAAAAATTTGATGTAATAAAATTTATCTTTTTCCTTATGATTTCTAGATCTTGTATTATAATTAGGACATATTTTCCAACTCCTGGGTTATAAAGACTAATTTGTATTAGTTCATTTAAAAATATTTAAATCTCTGACCCATTTGGAAAATATTCTGGTATATGATATAATAAATGGAACTAATGTTATCTTTTCATACAGCTATCTAGATATCCCAATGTAAATTAGAAATGCCATCTTTTTGCCACTAATTTTTTTCATATTCTAAATTTCCATTTGCAATTGAACCAACTTCTGTATTTCTATTCTGTTCCATAGTTTATTTTATTATACATGTGTGTAGAAAAACACAAACTCAAAGTGCTTTTTCTTGTCTCTCACTCAACAACAATCAATACAGAGACCTCTAAGACCAGCTGTGTGTAGGGTATTTCCTTGCTCACCAAGCAAGCAATCGATTCTGCAGCAAACATCAGCTGGACGTCCTCTAATTCAGTTCAATTTTGACATTATGTACCTGGAGATAGTATCAGATCCCACAGGTTAAGGGTTCAGTCTCTAAAACTGGCCCCCATCTTCAGACGCTAATCACAAGCTCCACGTTGTTTTTACCTGTGCTTCTTACTGACTGGCTACAAATTGGGTCCCATGCCATAACTCCCCTTGAGTTCAATTAATGTGCTAGAGCAGCTCACAGAACGCAGGGAAAAGCTTAACAACTACCAGTGTTATCATAAAGGATGTCATGAAGGATACAGACGAAGAGATGCATAGGGCAAGGCATGTGAGAAGGGGCGCAGAGCTTCCATGCTCTCCCTGGGTGTACCACCCTCCAGGAACCTCCACATGTTCACCTATGGAAGCTCTCTAAACCCACCCTTTTCAGTTTTTATGGAGGCTTCATTACAGAGGCACAATTGATTAAACAATTGGTCATTGGTGATCAACCTAACCTTCAGCCCCTCTCCCCTCCTAGGAGGTCCTGGGGTGGGGTGGCAAGTCCCAACTCTCTAATCCTGCCTTGGTCTTACTGGTGATCAGCCCCCATTCTGAAGCTACCTAGGGGCTGCCAGCCACCAGTCAATCATTATTAGCATACAAAAAGACATCACTTGGGAAATTTCAAGGATTTTAGGAGTTGTGAGCCTGGAAACGGGTCGAAAACCAAATACAGATCTCACATTATCACATATATTAACATCATGCTGTTTTAATTAAATATGTTTTAACATTTGCTAGGACCAGTAACCCTCATTGTGTCTTCTGTTTAAGAGTTTTTTTAGCTCAAGCAGCTTTTTTTTCTTCACAATGAAACTTATTATCAATTTATGTAGCTCCAGAAGAAAGCCTGGCGGTATTTTAGAAGTATTACATTAAATTTATAAATTACCTTGGGAAAAATTGCCATCTTTATTGTTTTCTTCTTATCCAAGGACATGATCTGTTTTACCTTTTTTTTCTTAGGTCCACTTGGAGTCTTTCAGGAATATTGTTTTTCTCATGTACATTTTGGATTTGGATATTTATTGTTAAGTTTATGCCTAGGTATTTTGTTTTCTTTGTGGTGTCATAGATGGAATATTCTCTTCCATTAGCTTTTTAAACTGGTTTGGTTTGTATTTATGAATGCTATAGATTTTTATATGTTGATTTTATAATTTACTGCTTTACAAAATTTTCTTCTCATCCGTAGCACCTTTTCCATTTGGGTTTTGGAGATCTGTGATATTGTCTGCAAAAAGAAATAATTTATAGTTTTTGCAATAAAATCCATAAATGACATATATGGTTTTTTGATTTAATCTCAGTGAGGTTTTGAGATTAATGTTATACCTGGTTCACAAATTAAACTTGGAATTTGCCATTTTATATCATATTGGATTGCCTAACTTTAAATAATGGATTATCTAATTTAAAAATATTTGATAGAATTCCCAAGTGAAATCATTTAGACCTGATGGTTTTTATGGTATTTTTATGTAATCTTTTTACTTTGAATTTTCCAAACACTGGTTTATTAGAATTTTCTATATAGGGATCAATCTTGATAACTTTTTCTAGAAATGTGTCATTTCATCTAGGTTTTCAAAGTTATTTTCACAGAGTTAGGGCAAAGTAACTTCTCACGATTTTTAAATTTTCCTTTTGTAACTGAGTACCCTATTTTTAATTTTTTTTCTTTGTGTTCACTTTATCACTAGGCACCCCCTCACATTGCTAGTGCATCTAATTCTATGTTTTTTTAAGCAAAAGTGCTTTTTCTTGTCTCTCACTCAACAACTCACTTTTAAAGTTCCAGAGACTAAATGTTGAAACAATACAGGCACCTGTGGAAATCTCCCTGACCAGGAGATTGCTTCAAGGATAGAGTTAATTTACAACCCAACTGAGCCCAAGAAAATGCCACCCCATTCACCAGAGGGGTCCATAACTCAAGACGAGTCATCGCAACAAGTCATGTAGACCTGCACTGCCTCGCCCCCTGCGTGTCCTCCATGCCAAGGCTTCCCCTTCTTTAGCCCTTGCATTTTGCTTGGAAATTTGAAGTGGTTCCATTAAGGCAAGAGCCTGGACTGTTTTCCCCACTGCTAGCTTTGGTTTATAATAAAGTCACTCTACTTCTACCATATCTCAATCTTGCTAATTTGTTTTGTAACCGGCTGAACCTGCATTCGGTAACACACTGTTTTATAGTTATTTTTGTACATTTGTGCTTTCTTTTTTTAATTAAGTTAGCAAATTGCTATTTTTTTTTTTAAAGAAGTTGACTTGGATTAAAAAACTTATTTGTACTGCCTTTCCATTTTCTAACTCATTAACACTTAAAAAGTTTATTGATTTTTTATCTCTTACATTTGTTCCCTGTGTTTTCATTATTATTTTTTAGCTTTTTCAGTTAGGTATTTTCATTTTTTTAAATTAGAATTTTTATTGCAATTCTCTTCTTCTAGCTATTTTATTTAATGCTACACATTTTCAACCAATGAACTGCATTAGCTATATCTCATAAATTCTGATATTTCATTACAGAATTTTTTTGAAATTTCATTTTATACTGTCTCTTTGACTGAAGAGTTCTTTTATAAAATATAAAAATTTCCAGAAAGAAGGGCTTTTTTGCTTTTCCTGTTATTACTTTCTAGTTTTATTGCATTATGGATAAAGAATTTGCTTTATATTTGCTATGGCCTTTGAAATGTATTGGTCAATGTTCATGAATGCTCTATGTTGGCATTTAAAAAGACATAGGCTGGACGCAAGATGGCTCATGCCTGTAATGCCCACACTTTGGGAGGCTAAGGCAGGAGGGTTGCTTGAGGCCTGGAGTTGAGACTAGCATAGGCAACATAGTGAGACTGTGTCTGAACAAAAAAATAAAAAATTATCCAGGTGTCTTGGTGTGCACATATAGTCCCAGCTACTTGGGAGGCTGAGGCGGGAGGATTGCTTGAGCACAGAAGGTTGAGGCTGTAGTAACCCGTGATTGCACCATTACACTCCAGCCTAGGTGACAGAGTGAAACACTGTTCTTAAAAAAATAAATAAAAAGGAAAAGAAGGTGTATTCTCTAGCATCAGGGTTGAGTTGGATGTATATCTAAGTTTTGCCTGCTTAATCTTGGATTGAGCAAAATGTGTTAAGTTCTTCTGTTCTTAGTATATATATGTCTAGTTCTCCTTGCATGTCCTCTAGTTTAAATTTTACGTAAGTTGATGCTGTGTCTTGGGTGCATAAATATTAATAACCCATATTTCTTCATTGTGAATTGTATCCGTTAGCACTTGTGTCCTTCTTTGTCTCTTCTAATGATTTTGGTCTGAATTTTATCTTGTCCTTTACTTAGATTATGACGACCTCTATTTTTTAAAAATTTGCATTTGCTGGATATATATTTGTCTAAATGTTTATTTTAACCTTTATAAATCTGCTATTTCCTCTGTACCATGTGGTAATGAATTTTGCTTGGCTAGCTGAAAATCATTTTGTTTTAGGTTAAGACCATTTGAGTACACTGACGTTATTGATAGGTTGACCTCTAAAATTTTGTCATCTTGTTTTATATTGGAAGTATATCTTATAGAAATAATATTTGCCTTTATGGCTTATTTTATTTGGTCTCTTTTTTTTTTATCAGGGAGGGTATATCTTTTAAATGTAGGCAAATTTATATTTTCATTCTGATTGTTACCTTTATAACAATTCTAAAACGTTTACTCCTAATCTCCTGTTTTTCATGCTCTTGCCTGTTGATTGATCCCCCTTTCCCCATGAGTGATATTGAAGTTACCTAGTAACTTCCTCTTTCTCCATGTCTTCTCCAAATCTAAGTTGCAATAATATCCTTTTACTCCCCGTTAAAACCTACAAGGAAGATTTTTAAAATTGATACATGTAATTATATATATTTTGGGGATATATGTGATACTTTGATACCTGTATGCAATGTGTAATGATCAAATCAGGACAATTAGAATATTCATCATCTCAAACATTTGTCTTTTCTTTTTGTGTTGAGGACATTACGATTCTTTTCTTCTGGCTATTTTCAAATATATGATAAATTGTTATTAACTATAATTTCCCTGCTGTACTCTACAAGACAGTTTTCAAGCTTATTGAACTTCTTATGTACTTTCTCCATTCTTCTCCCATTTTTGATAATTGTGCTCTATTTATATTGTCAGGACATAAAGCTGTTCATATTTTTCTTTCTTGCTAAGAACCATCATTTAGTCTTAATTCTACAGGAAACCATGTCTTTCATGCTTATCAGCAGTCTTTGTGCTGATACTTCTCCAGTCATTTTGGTCTTTTGAAGTACATTCTCTAGTGGATTCCTCAGGATGGATTCATAAGAACAACATTCCCTGAGTTTTTTGCATTTCATAACAGTGTGTCTGTCTTTATATTTGAAGATCAGCTTGTTTGCTATAAAATCCTTGCTTCACAGTTTATTTCCTGGAATATTTTAAATATGTTGCTTCATGGTCTTCTAGCAAAAAGGGTTGTGTCCAAAGTCTAATGGCAATCTAATTTTCTTTCTCTTATTAATGACTTGGTCTTTTTGCCAATGTCTTTTAAGAACTTTTTTTTCTTTTACTTTGAAGTCAGTAGTTCCACTAGAATATTGGCTGCTTTAGGTTGATTTTCCCAGATACAAAAATACACCTTTCACTATAAAGTTTCAAGTCTGTTTTATTTCATGAAAGTTTTCTTACTCTAAATATGTTTGTATTTGTTTTATTCTATTGGTTTGATTTTCATCTTCAGGATTTTTATTCCACATATATTGGGTCTTCTTCATTTGTCTTTGATTTTAAAAGTTTTCTCCTTTACAGCTGGTGTTCATTCATATTTGGGTTCTGTGGTTGTCTGAAATATGGCTAGAAAGAGGCATGAGGAAACATTTTAAGATGATAAAATTGTTCTATATCTTGACTGTTAGTGGTTACAAACTTGTATATAACTACCAAAAGTGATCAAACTACACAATTATAATGGATTTGTTTTATTGTATGCAAATTATACTTTAACAAAACAGAAAAATAGACAAAAATTCTTTGGCACTCCTCCACCAAGAAGTGGAGTCTATGTTTCCTCCCTTTAAATCTGGGTGGGCCTGTGACTGCTTTGACTAATAGACTACAGTGCAAGTGATGCTATGAGACTTCCAAGGCTAGGTCATGAAGGACTAAGTTGGTCTGCCTTGGTCTTTGGAACCCTTACTCTTAGAAATTTGAGTCAACATGTATAAAGCCCAACTACCTCAAGAACATCATGCTGGAGGGGCTACCTGTCGGCACTCCAATGGCCAGTCCTAGCTGAACCTCTGCTCCAGCCATCCTACCTCAAGTGCCAGATAGGTAATTAAAGAAGCCATCTTGGAAGTCGATCTAAATCTAATCCCAGCTGTCTCAGCCCCTGACCATTCAAGTTGTCCCAATTAAGCCTAGAATCCATGAGCATGATACAATTGTTGTTGGTGCATTCCACTAAATTCTGGGGTAAAAAATTATGTAGCAGTAGAAAATTAAAACATGTCCCTTCCATTTTAATCTTCATTTATGAAACTGTTTTTTATTTCTTTTTCTTTCTGGAGTTGTCATTTCTCTTTTCAAATCTTCCTTTTCTCAAATTATTTCCCTTCTAAATTTTTCTAACCTGATTACACTATTACTTCATATGCTTATCATTTTTCTTAATTTCTTTTGGTTCATTTAATGTATTAGGTTACAAGTTTTACCTGTTTTATAAGCACGTCTTTCTAACATGACTTCATTATCTGTCACAACATTCTATCCCTTGTTTTCCTTTCTCTTATGTGACTTTGTATGGAATTTGCTCATGATCATTTTCTGTTGCTCATCTCTTTCTTTTTTAGGTATTTTGTTTCTGTTTCATTTTTAAAATTTGCATATGTTTAGGGCATACAAGTACAAATTTCTTACTTGCATCTTTTGTACAGTGGTGAAGTCTGGACTTTTAGTGTACCCATCACCCAAATAGTGAACTCTGTATCCAATAGGTAACTTTTCAACCCTCACACCCTTCCCACCCCCTCATCTTTTGTAGCCTCCAGTGTCTGTTACTTTACTCTGTATGCCCATGTGTATCCATTGTTTAGCTTTCACTTTATAAGTGAGAACATGTGGTATTTGACTTTCTGTTTCTGAGTTGTTTCTTTAATCAGTTCATTTATTTATTTTAAGTTCCAGGGTACATGTGCAGGATGTGCAGGTTTGTTACATAGATAACGTGTGCCATGGCTTTGCTGCGCCTGTCAACCCATCACCTAGATATTAAGCCCAGAATCTGAGTTATTTCACTTAGGATAATGGCCTCCAGTTCCACTCATGTTGCTACAAAAGACATAATTTTATTCTTTTTTATGGCTGAGTAGTATTCTATGGAAAAAATTATATATATATATATATACACACACACACCACATTTTCTTTATCCAGTCTTCTGTTGATGGACACTTAGGTTAATTCTCTTTGCTATTGTGAATAGTGCTGCAATAAACATATGAGTGCAGGTATCTTTTTTCGTATAATGACTTATTTTCCTTTGGGTAGATACCCAGTATTGCCAGAGCAAATGGCAGTTTTATTTTAGTTCTTTCAGAAATCCGCATACTGTTTTCCATAAAGGTTTTTACTAATTTACATTCCCACCAACAGTGTATAAGTGTTCCCTTTCTCTGCATCCTCACCAATATCTGTTGTATTTTAACTTTTTAATAATAGCCATTCTGACTGGTATAAGATAGTATCTCATTGTGGTTTTGATTTTCACCTCTATGATGATTAGTGATGTTCAGCATTTTTTCATATGTTTCCTGGCTGCTTGGATGTCTTCTTTTGAAAAATGTGCATGTCCTTTGCCCACTTTTTAATGGGGTTGTTTTTTCTTGTTGAATGGTTTGAGTTTGTTGTAGATTCTGGATTAGCCCTTTGTTGCATACATAGTTTGCAAATACTTTTTCCCATTCTGTAGGTTGTCTTGTTTACTGACAAAAAAAGGTGCAAAAGCTTTTTAGTTTAATTAAGTCCCATTTATCTATTTTTGTTATTGTTGCATTTGCTTTTGAGGGCTGGTCATAAATTCTTTGCCTAAGCCAATGTCCACAAGAGTTTTTTCTGGGTTTTCTTCTAGGATTTCTATAGTTTCTGGTCTTACATTTAGGCCTTTAGTACATCTTGAGTTAATTATTGTATATGATGAGAGGTATAGGTCTAGTTTCACTCTTCTGCATATGGGATATCTAGTTTTCCCAGCACCATTTATTGAACAGGGTGTCCTTTCCCCAGTATACATTGACTTGTTGAGGATCAGTTGGTTGTAGGGATGTGGCTTTATTTCTAGGTTATATTCTGTTCCATTGATCCATGTCTCTATTTTTATGCCAGTACCATGCTGTTTTAGTCACGATAGACTTGTAAAATTTGAAGTCAGGTAATGTGATGCTTCCAGCTTTGTTCTTTTTTCTTAGAATTGCTTCAGCCATTCAAGCTTTTTTGGTTCCATATGAATTCTAGGATTGTCTTTTCCAATTCTGTAAAAATTGACATTGGTAATTTGATAGGCATTATGTTGAATCTGTAGATTGCTTTAAGTAGTATGATTATTTTAACAATATCAGTTCCTCCAATTCACTACCGTGGGATGTATTTCCACTTGTTTATGTCATCTATGATTTCTTTCATAAGTGTTTTACAGTTCTCTTTATAGAGATCTTTCACTTTTTTGTTGTTAAATATATTCCTTTTTTTTTTTTTTTGCAGCTGTTATAAATGGGATTGCCTTCTTTTTTCAGTCCTCAGCTAGACAGTTATTGGTGTATACAAATGCTATTGATTTCTATATGTTAATTTTGCATTCTGAAACTCCTGAATTAATTAATAAAATGCAATAATTTTTTGGTGGAGTCTTTAGGGTGTTCCAGATATAAGATCACATGATAGCAAATAGGAATAATCTGACGTCTTCTTTTCAAATTTGGATGCCTTTTATTTCTTTCCCTTGCTTGATTGCGCTGGTGAGGACTTCTAGTATTATGTTGCATAAGAGCAGTGAAGTGGGCATCCTTGTCTATTTCCAGGTCCCAGAGGGAATGCTTTTAACTTTTCCCTGTTAAGTGTGTTGGCTGTGGGTTTGTCATGGGTGGCCTTATGTTTAAACATACCTATTCCTAAGCATATTATTCCTTCTAAGGAATATAACATATTCCTTCTATGCCTAGTTTGTTGAGGGATGCTGAAGTTTATCAAAGCTTTTTCTGTGTCTATTGAGATGATCACATGGTTTTGTCCTTAATTCTGTTTATGTGATGTATCACATTTATTGATTCACATATGTTGAAACATCCTTGCATCCCTGGGATGAATCTCACCTGATCATGGTGTATTATCTTTTTGATGTGCTATTGGATTCAATTTGCTAGTATTTTGTTGAGGATTTTTGTGTCTATGTTCATCAGGGATATCAGTCTGTAATTTTCTTTTTTTGTTGTGTCCTTTTCTGATTTTGGTATCGGGTGATACTGGCCTTGTAGAATGAATTACGGAGAATTCCCTCCTCCTCGATTTTATGGAATAGTTTCAGAAGGATTTGTGTTAGTTCTTCTTTGTACGTTTGGTAGGAATCAGCTGTGAATCCATCTAATCATGGGCTTTCTGGGGAGGGGAAGTTTTTTTTTTTTTTTTTTTATTACAAATCCAATCTCACCACTCATTATTGGTCTGTTCAATTCTTCCTGGTTCAATCTCAGGAGGTTGTATGTTTCCAGGAATTTACCCATATCCTCTAGATTTTCTTCTTTGTTAGTGTATAGTTGTTTATACTTGTCTCAGATGATTTTTTTTTTTTTTTATTCTGTGGTATCAGTTGTAATGTCTCCTTTTTAATTTCTGATAGTGTTTACTTGGATCTTCTTTCTTCTGTTCTTGGTTAGTCTAGCTAGTGGTTTATAATTTTGTTCATCTTTTCAAAGAACCAATTTTTAATTTTGTTTATCCTTTGTATTTTTTTCTATTTTATTTAGTTCTGCTCTAATCTTTGTTGTTTCTTTTCTTCTGCTACCTGTCTTTGTTCTTCTTTTTCTAAGTTCCTTAAGATATAATGCTAGGTTATTAATTTGTGACCTTTTAGTTCTTTGATGTAGGCGTTTAATGCTGTAAACCTTCCTCCTAGCACTGCTTTTGCTGTATCCCACAGGTTTTGGTATGTTGTGTTTTCACTTTCATTTGTTTCTAGATTTTTTTTTTAAATGTGTCTCGATTTCCTCATTTTTAATGAGAGAATTTTTTTGTACTTTCAGGAGAAAAAGGTAGGCTGGTATAATCTTCCTAGATTTACTATCCTGGAAGCTCACTTTCACAAAGTAGGGATTTTTTTTTGGTTTTGTTTTGTTTTGTTTTGTTTTGTTTTGTTGAAATGGAGTCTTACTCTGTCACCCAGGCTGGAGTGCAGTGGCGCCATCTCGGGTCATTGTAACATTCGCCTTCCAGGTTCAAGCAATTCTCCTGTCTCAGCCTCCTGAGTAGCTGGGACTACAGGAGCACACCACCACGCCCAGCTAATTTTTGTATTTTTAGTGGAGATGGGGTTTCACTATATTGGTCAGGCTGGCCTTGAACTCCTGACCTCAGGTGATCCACCTGCCTCAGCCTCCCAAAGTGCTGGGATTACAGGTGTGAGCCACCGCACCCAGCCCACAAAGTGATTTTTTTAAAAATATGGCCAAATTTTTTTTTTTTTTTTTTTTTTTGAGACGGAGTCTTGCTCTGTCACCCACACTGGAGTGCAGTGGCCGGATCTCAGCTCACTGCAAGCTCCGCCTCCCGGGTTTACGCCATTCTCCTGCCTCAGCCTCCCGAGTAGCTGGGACTACAGGCACCCGCCACTTCGCCCGGCTAGTTTTTTTGTATTTTTTAGTAGAGACGGGGTTTCACCGTGTTAGCCGGGATGGTCTCTCGATCTCCTGACCTCGTGATCCGCCCGTCTCGGAGGCCAAATATTTTCTAAGCTGAGTCACCATTGCTCTTGTCTCTCACTTTTATTCCCTCCTTCTTTCTGCTCCCCCCATCCCCATGATGCTTCATTTAAATTCTGTTCCCAGCGAGTACTTTTCAGTGCAGTTTATCCTGTAACAAAATTTGATGTGTTAGTTTAAAAAACTCAGAGAGTCCAGAGTATTCCAACATTTTCCACCTTCCAGAGATCCCTTGGCATTCACATGCAAACGGGATCCTATGAAACTTCCTCCAACTTTTGGTTGATGTTCTCAGATTAAGCCACCAAAATTTCCAAGGCAATTTGTGGGTTGGCTTTCAGGAATACTAGAGTCCTTTTCTCTCCTTTCTTCCCACACAGTTTCCAAAATCACATGATTCTTGCAGTTGTCAGTAGCTTATACCCACCTACTAATATTTTGGAGTTGTTACCATACCTTGTCATCTTTTTATGTTGTAGATCAGTGGTTCTCAGACTTTATAATCAGTATCATAAGAATGGCCCACATGAAAGCTTGCACACAAATGTTTATAGAGGCATTATTCATAATAGCCAAAAAGTGGCAACAACCCAAATGTCCACAAATGGATGATGTACCATATACATACAATGGGATATTATGCAGCCTTAAAAAGGAATGAAATTCTGACCCATGCTATAATATGGATGAACCTTGAAAACATTATGCTAAGTGTAATAAGCTAAACACAAAAGAACAACTATTATATGACCCACTTATATGAAAAGTCCAGAAGAGACAAATCTATAGAGACAGAAAGTCGATTAGTGATTACCTAGGGCTGAAGGTGTGGCTGTCGGGGGCGGGATGGGGAGTCACTGCTGTTGGGATGGGGTTTCTTTATAGGGGTGATGAAAATGACCTAAATTGATTGTGATGATGCTTGCACAACTCTGTGGATATACTAAATACCATTCCATTGTATAGTATGTGAATTATATACCTCAATGAAGCTGATTTTTAAAAATGCAGCTATATTGTCACAACTGCCATCTTCCCAGAATCTCCTTGTTCTAAAAATATTAATTATTCACAAATGTTGGTACTTCCATTCATTGTAACAAGTCTTGTGTAAAATGCCTTGCAAACAGTCACACATGGCAGTCTATCAAGGGTGCTGTGATTGAAAGCTGGTGGCTGAGTGCACCCTGAGGTAGGCTTTGTGGCTCCCGACTGTTGCTCCCAGTACATGCTGTGGTGACATAGAGTAGGATTTGCCATGATAAAGCCATGCTTTTGGCCTCAGGACAAAGCCTCTCAGCCCTGGGAATCCCAGCCCCTCCCTGGCCCTCAGTGCAGCCCACACCCAGTTGCCTCTGCCATGAAAGGAAGCCGACACCTTCCTCGCTGGCTATTCTTTTCCCACTGGCAGACTCCCTCCCAGCCCTGGTTCCAAGGGCTGTCAGGGTCATCCTCCCTCTCCTCAAATCCCCCACCCCCTGCCCCGTCAGGACTCATTCTGCTTTCCATCTTGTCAGACAACAAAGACACTGGAGGAATTTATTTATACCTCCAGCCAGCTAATAAGACAATTCAGTGAAAAGCAGCCCCTGCTTGCTGGAGCCTCCTTGGGCCTTTGATTGCCTCTTCTGTGTCCCAATTCCCAGCATTTATTCTACATATAAATTTTCCACGGTGAATAGACACCATTCTTCTCGGAATACCATTTGTTCCCTTGGCTATTTTATCTCCATCTCTTGTTTTGCTTTTTATTATTACTGTTAAACTGTAATTAATTCTTCTCCTATCAGCTTCTCTTTAGTGAACTAAGCCTAATGCAGCATGAAGCGTCTTCACTCACCACGAACTATACACCTATTCTGGAAAATAACGAAGCCTCTGACATTTCAAAGGCCCACAAGCTGCTAAATCTTTCCTTCTATGGAATGGGAATGGGGAGGGAGGGAAGAAAGGAGGGAGGAAAGTTTGGGTAGGCAAAATGATTTCATAATCATTTTGAAATCTGTGGGTTTCAATTTAGCTGAGATAGTTCTGATTTTATTTAGCAGACAGACACTTGAAAGGTTAAGAAAGCCATGGAGGAAGTGTGAGAGAGAAGCTCAAGTGCGCTTTGAAATGTGGCCCCTGTCCTGCTGCTCAAATTTGGAACCATTGTCTTTCTTGCCATCTGAAGAGGAGCTATGCTGCATTACCTTCCCTCTAAGTTTTCACAGCATCTCCTCAAGGTCAGCCTCTTTGAAAGGTATACCAGCACCATGGACAATTCTGTGATGGCATCTGTAGTGGGTTGAATGGGGGTCCCTAGATATGTCCACGTCCTGATCCCTGGAACCTGTGAATGTTACCTTCTTTAGCAAAAGGGTCTTTGCAGATATGATTAAGTTTAACATCTTGAGATGAGAACGTTCTGCATTATCCAGGTGAGAACTAAGTCCAATGACAAGTATCCCTATAATATGTATAGAGGAGAGTGACAGAAGAGGAGCAGGTGATGAGAAGACAGAGATTGGAGTGATGGGGCTACAAGCCAAGGAACACCAAAGACTGCTGGGAAGCCACCAGAAGTTACAAGAGGCCAGGAATGGACTCTTCCTGGAGCCTCTAGAGGGAGCATGGCCCTGATGACACCTTGATTTCAGATTTCAGGACTGCAGAACTATGAGAAAATACATTTTTTTTAAGCCAACAAGTTTGTGATCATTAGTTATAAGCAGTCACAGGAAGCTAATACTGCATCCCTAGTTTGCCGGCTCATCATGAGCAGAAAATACAGAAGAGAAAAGACTGGATAATAATAAGTCACAAAACTTCCACATGCCAAGTTGTTGCCTTCAGATGGTAGAAGTCTGGGCTGTCAGATCAGATGAGGCTGCCCACATAACTCAAGCCGAAAGCATGCAATGGATGCAGGAAATGAATTCCTACAACTCAGACCTTGCCAGAACTGGCTGGCCACAGCTTTGCTTTCTGAAATATGGTTTTTCTTATGTAAAGAGGATGTGGCATACAGTTGGCTCAGCTGTGACTTTTAATTTACAGTTATGATTCCTTTATCCAAAAGATTTCTAAGCTCAGGTATCTATATTTCTTTTTTCCTCCCAAATTTTCTCTGTTTCTTTTAATAGCCAGAAGAACACATTTATGAGTAGTTATAGAAATGCCCCGGAGTCATGGGTCTGCATGGGATCTTTCTGAGACGTCATGTGATTTGTCTCAGAAAGTGGCATGTCCCAGCAGGCCAAGTCACTAGAGGGGTTTCCCATTCTACCACCTTATGATCAGGTGCTTTGTTCATTCATCCAACAAACGTTTTTAATATTTTACTCCTTCTCATCAGCTGACGATTCCTTATTGGCTCCCACTTTTCTTTCTCCATTTGTCCCAGAAGCTTCTGCTCATTCTCCCTGTAAATGTCTCCTTATTTCATTTTTCTTCTATTGCCAACCTCTTATATAATATACAATGGAGTTCCTTGTCATGTCCCTAGGATTTCATGTGGGCTAGCATGGATCCAAGCTTTTCACCTCTCAGTAGAAATAGTGCCTAATAGTGCACATGGTGGAGCCTCATAAACAATGTGTTGTCTAAAAGGCTGAGTTTCCAGATGTTCTAGCCATATAGAGTACCACTCTGTTATATTTTGATTTTATCCTGTGGGAAAATGTTTGAAAACTTACATTTAAATTGATTCTATCTCTCTTATTTTTAAATAACATTCTCTTGTAGCTTACAGGGTACATTTCTATCCTAAATGACATGTTTCTGTTTGACTTGCGTGCTATAGTTCTGTGTGTGTTTACATCTGTTTGTGCAAGCATGCGCAAGTTCGTGTGTGTTTGCACGCAAAATCCCTCTGGTAACAGAAAGTTTATTTTCCCTCTTCCCATAACTGAAAGTCCACTGAATGAATTTAACTTAAATTACCTCTCTTGACCTAAATAAATAAATACGATATCAACAAGATAAATTATGACCTAAAATGTTATTTCTTATTTTTAAAAACTGAAAAGGTGAGGGTAATTGAGTTTGCTGTTCGAATCACAGCTCTGACTCTTGGCAACACCCTAAAATAACACGTTCCACCTCAGTTCTGTAGCCCAAACACAGCAGCAGTGAGGCCCTGCTTCTGCACTGATGAAAGGTTTTCATTTCTGGCAGGGCATACCGTAAACCGAGGCCCACAGCCACGAAACAAGAGGTGGTGTGGAATTTACAAAGCTCTGAGGGGCAGTCTCCATCCATTTGTGGTGATTAATATCTCCTTCCTTGGCTTGAATGCCAGCCTTCAATTAGAAACAGAAACAGAACCTTCCTTTTTACAGAGCAGACCCCCAAGACAGCCCCTGGAAGGGGATTTCTCCTGGAAAGGAAGGCCTGGTAAAATCCAAGGAGGAGAAGAGCTGAAATTCCCCTCCATTAGCAGAGGGTATCCGCATTCCTGGGGCACTTCCTGTGTCTTCCAGACTGCCCTGCTGGGCACCTTATACCATGGCAGGGAGAGATGTGAAAAAGGTTATGTTCTCTTGGGAATTTGAGGAAGGAAAAAGGCTTAGTGGATTTCTTTAGTTATTTTGGTGACTGTTTCTATTTTTCAAGAATATCTAAGAGTCCGAGGGAAAATCTCAAGGTTCCCCTCCACCCTCAACCTCTTCCTTCCATTGAATTTGGGAACTCATCTATCAGGCCAAACCCATCTGGGGTTCTTCTGCTTCCAGTCGGGGCTGATACTGATATCACCAATGCCACTGCCAGTCAGGTGGAGAATGGGATTATTACAAATACCAGATTTCAAAATTTGATAAAATTTTTATGGGTATGTGAAGAATAATGCAAATTCTGACTCATCATAATGGCCTATCCTTCTCTTCCCAGCTCTCTCCCTCCCTTTGGGTGTGTGTACTGGGAGCTCTGGCAGTTGAGATTGCTCTTTAAAAAGACCCTTGAGGGTGGTCCTGGTCAGGATACTCCCAGAACTCTCTGGTGAAGGCTGATTTCCACATTCAGGTATGGAATGGGCATTAATTGCTTGCTCCCTCTACTCCACATTCATTCCTCACTACCTTCTCACCCACAGAGTACACATCAGGCACTGGGGTTGCAAAAGGGAATAAGACAACCCTCTGCCCTCATGGGGATTGTCTCCTGGTTAGGAAGACACACTGACTACATCAATCAATCACTTTAGATGGTTCTAAGTAACATGAAAAAAAAGTTAATGTAATGTAGGATAGATAGAAGATGGGTAACTGATTTTTAGAGTGATTAGGAAAAGTCTGAGAAAGTGATGTTTGGGCTGGGACCTCCATGATGACACGTATATAACCTCAAGGTAACGTACAGCCAGTCTTGAGAGGTCATCGGTCAGGCATAAAGCAAGGGAGTGTTCAGGAGTCTGGGTCTGCTGCCAGGAAGCCAAGTAGAAGAGGAAGACCAAGCAGCATGGTTTTTACCCTGCATCCCTGCTATCCCTAGGTCCCTCAGCTATAGTCTGATGCCACTGACACGTTGCAGGTTACCCAATGCCATGCTCTAGAATGAGGTCTAAGCTGGGCATCAGGGCCCTCAACTCTGACATCCAGGGGGTTCCATCAGCTGTGTATGCTTCTCTGGGCCCCATCCCCTGCAGCCGTCACAGAAAGAGCAGCACTGCTGACCATGCACAGCCATGGCTCTGAGCCATGCTTCCCTATCCTCTTACTATGGTCCAGCGAGGGAAGATGGCAAGACTTGGCCAATTGACAGTATAATGCAGTGTGATGAGCTCAGGGACAGATGAAGCAAGGGCCCAGAAGAAACCCAAGCCCAGAAGGGAGGGGTGGCAAGGCTGTGCAGGAGGCTGCTGGGGGAGCTGGCTCACTCTTGCTCACTGTCAGCCTACCTCAGACTTGACCATTTGTAGCACTTTGCAGTAAATATCTTGGCTCTACTTGACAATTACTCTGGTTCAGCGATAGGTTAGGCTACCGTGTGTGAGTACACCTGTAAATTTGGCCTGCTCTGGGTGTCTCCACCCTCCTGGAGCTGCACTCTCTGCAGTAATCTTGCTGGGTGTTTTCTAAGCACAATGGAGACAGCTGGATAGGCCTCCTTGCATCTAGAACAAACCCAGGCCTCCCAGCCAAGTCCAGTCACCCCCTGGGCTCCTGCTCCTCTTCCCTACCCACTGTCCTGCCAGCTTTCACACCAGCAGTAAACCTGGCCCACAGTATTGGAGCTCAGCGGACCCTGAGAAAACATTCCCAAAGTAGCCATTCCATGGCTCGGCTGAAGGACCTAGGATGGCTTAGTCCTGTAGGCTACAGGAACACAAAGTGTCCACTTGAATATTTTTGCTGACCACAGAGCCTGGTCACAAAGAGAAACTTCATGGCCAGGGTGGACGTACCCCTCTCAGGAGCTGCCATCTCAGAGGAAGTTGGGAGCTGCAGACCAGGGACTGTTAGCGTTTGTCCATGCTGGGAACCGGGGTCTCCAGAGCAAGCAACAATGAAATCCTTAAATCCAAAGAGCTCATGGGCTTGTTTTGAGGATCAGTGAAGGAAGAAGCAGAGTATTCTGTACTTCACTCCAGAGCTAGGCCAGAGTGGGTGGCGGGAGGAGTGGAGGAGGCAAGGCAGGAGTCCTGGAACCTGTGGAAGAGGAAGGATGATGGGGCCAAGCATAGAAAGCCAGGGTGGGGGAAGTGGGTCCTGACACCTGCTCTTACTTGCCTCATTTTAGTCCTAGCCACTGGCTAAGCAGTGACATCTATCTGCACGATGGTTCAAGGCATTTAAGGAACACCATTTAACCATTGCCTACCAGTGGTCATGTCAGCAGTGTCCTAACTGAGCGTTGCTGTTTCCAAACAATGTGGCATGAATGCATCTAAAGGGCAGGTTATCAAAGAAAAAGCAGACCGTCATCCGGGATTTATTGGTATAAAACAAATATCTCATGCAAATCAAAATGATATGTATTTCCAAATGTATGTAAATGCCTAAAAAAAGTCTTGGAAGGCCACAGTGTGGACTGATGACAGGGGTCCTCTCTCGGGGAGGACTAGGGTTGCAGAAAGTATGGAGAAGCGTTGGAGGAAAGTGTGGTTTGTCTGTGTGGTTTCAGGGTTTTTTTCAGCAAGTATGTTTTCAGGTACGTCTTAGGTACATTTTTAAAACTTCCACACATCTGTCTGTTCTTCATGTTGCTGGAGGTGTAGCCCAGGACGGCTGCATGGGGTGGATGGCTCTGTTGGTTAGGACATTTCATAACAGGCTCTTTGGTTATGAGATAGTCTAAATGAAAGAGGGTTGAAACCAAAGAGAGCTAGCTTACTCTGAAAAGGCCACCAGTTTTGTGCCGGCAACCAGGCAAAGAGAGGGACCCTGGAATGGGGAAACAGTCTAGACAAGAGAGAGAACAGGCCCAAAGAATGGCAGATGCTGGGGCCCAAGGGAAACAACGGCCACTGAGGCTTTCCTATGGTGTGTGGCTCAAGCCTATAATATCCAAGATGGCAGAAATTCTACAGTGGGTTGTTCCCTGCTCAGAATTGCCCTATAGTCCTCTTAGGAATCCCCAAACTCTTAGAAAAAGGTCTGCTGCATGGAAAACCTTATTTGAGTGGAGCTTTAGGAAACAAAGGAGAATGTGAAATAATTACTCTAAGGCCAGGTGACAAAAGAAGATCAAGAACTCAAAGGGAGCAGAAATTCAAGGTGATGTAACCAAGGGATTGTGAAATCCCTGGGGGTCCCTTGGAAATCCTGAGAAGGGCAGTAGCTTTTCTGTGGTACATGGGATGAAGGCTTCAGCATGTTTAATTGACCACTTGAAGAGAGGGACTCCAAAAGACTGAAGATCCTGAGGCTATGTGAGTTAATATAAGTAAAAACATGCCAATTGATTTAAAAAAAAAAAAAATCAGAAACCTATAAAGAAGTAAAAAGTGCTAGCATAGCGTTTCCATCCATTTGGTGTAATACATTCACTCATTAAATAGTAAACTCACGCACTGCCCCCTCCAACTTTCCCCTTTGCAATTGCATCTTATGGTCTAGCTTTTAAAGTAATGCAGTACATGGAGTCAGAAGCCCGGAGATCCATAAACCATCCAGACATCTAATAGTGCTTTAAAAGAGGTCCTGCACACTGGAGGGTAAGTGGCCAGTAATGGCTGAGCTGGGTACAGACAGGGTGGGGAGAGGATTGGGCTTAAGGGAAAAGTGAAGTAGTGAGCGTAAGGAGAATTTTTACAGTGGCTATAAAAAGAAGTCCCATGCTCATACATTTAGATTCTGAGTTGGCCAAATAAACTCAGGCCTCTCACAGTTCACACTGTCAGCCTTGGCACTGGTTCTGGTGGCTACTGTCTTAGAGACCCAGTAAAAATACTTTGAGAGAGAGAAAGACATCACCATCTCATTGAGGAGCCAGTGTAAGGATAGCTCCCAGAAGGGCCTCCCTGTTACCAGGAGTTACAGGCAGCAGGCAGTCCTCCTGTCAATAGGCTCCTGGCAGGTGATGATTACTATTCAGCACCAGCCTCTGGTTCCTTGGAACATAACAATGATGTAGGCTTCTGAGCGAGGGCCATGCTTTGCAGACTTGGAAGGGAATATCTGTTTGCAAAACGCTATGACTTAGGGTTGCTAACCCTGTAGTCCATTCCCATAGGAACTCCAAATGGAAATGCTCACCCATCAGCACTCCCTAAACTACCTGCTCCCAACCAGTTGCTGGTGACAAATGGAAATGTCCTGCCCCAGCACTGCTCTGGAGAAGTCAAGACACACTTACCAGCTTCACTGCAACTCTCAGTTTAGATGCACAGGGGAAGGAAGGCCACTCCCTGGCTGATAAATGTTTCACCAGCTCTCTAGGGAATAAAAGCCCTGATTTGCAGCATTTCCTGATTCCCAAGGAGTAAATACTCCCACAGGCTACCAAGCCATGTCGCTGGGCGTGGAGTTGGGAAGTGGGGTTCACCATGCGGTAATCAATGGAAATAACCTCAAGAACACAGCTAATGGTAAAATGTAGTCAGAGAATTAGGATGTGATGTATCTGTGTATTTATTACGTCTGTCTTCGATAAGATTTTAAGTGTATATAATTTAATTTTTAATCATCGTTCTGCTTAATAACTGGCCTCCATTCCTGAAAATTTAGCAACTGATGCTTATGAGCTAGTACATGAGCTGGCTCCAGCAACCACTGGCTGGACCCTGGGGCCTGCTTGCTTTGGGTTCCGGATCTAACTTCTTTTTGCAAATTTTCTTCATGCTTCTTCCTCTCTTCTCTCTTTCCTCTCTCTGGGTTTTTTGCCCCACCTCCCCACTTTGCCCAATTTATTGAGCACTTAAGGCCCTTACTGAGTACCTTACGTGTAATTGGAGGCGCCCTTACTGGGGAGACTTCCAGTGCATGCCCATACCCATTTGTGCTCTTCTTTTGGCATGAAAAGGACAATGTTTCTTTCTCTGTCTTCCAGCAGTTAGGCAGAGCCATATGACCGGCTCTGGTTGTTGGGTTGTGAATGGAAGTAGCATGTGTCCATACTAGACTGAAGCATTTAATTGATAGCGTGAGACCTCCCAATGCTCTCCTTTCCTATTGCAACAATCTTGGAGAAGGCCTTGTGTATAGGTGGCATGGACAAAAGACTGAGGAGCTCAAGTCACTGGGTTACCGCATATGGAGGCTGGTTGCCCTCAAGAGTCAACTGGATCCGTGGTGGGTTTTGCATGAGTAAGAAATAAGTATTTACATGTTAAGCCACAGAATTTTGTTGTTGCTTGTCTATACAGCATAATCTACTCTATCCTAACTAACAACTTGCCTTGCCATGAATGGCCAAACATATACTGTTATTATCAGGAAATTCTGTATTCCTCCCATAAGCCTCCTCTCCCCCATCAAAAGCTTTATTTGCCTAGGAATCGCCATGTGCTTCAAGCCTTTTTGGTTAGTTTTGCGTAGGGAGCTGGACATTCCAGTGAGCTTGAACATTATAGTAGTTAGGCTATAGACAAATAAACCAAAATATATGGTGATTATAAAATGAAAATTTTAGACCCTTATTTTTCTTAAACATAAAAGTTCAGATGTCAACAATAGCTGGCAAGGTACATCCTCAATGCATGGCTTCCATCTCTGGGTCCAAGGCATAGGACCCATTTGTTACTCTTTCCTAACCGGAAAGGAAAAGAAAAGGGGCTGGGAGAAGGGACCCAATTCTTTTTAGTTAAGACCCCAAAGTGGAACACATCCTACCGCTTCTGCTCACATCTCACTGGACAAAAACATAGTCACATGAACATATCTACCTATGAGAAAGGCTGGGAGATGTAGTCTCTAGCTGGGCTAATGTGCCCTGCTAACAGCTGGTGGTGCATTTCTGTTACAGAAAGTAAGAGTGAGAGAGAAGGGATACAGGGAGAAAAGACTTGGTCTCTGCCATGATCTACTGTGTTGTCCTGGCATGGGAGGGGCTCTAACTGCCTGGTGTTGAGAAGCTGCCCAGTGTGGACAAGCTGCCTGGTACAGTGGAGCTCTTCCCAAGCAGAGCAACTCATCCTCTCTGATTTCTTCCACGGAATGACTGCCTGAGTGGCAGGCCCTGTGAAGCTGTCTTAGGCCATTTTGTAGTGCTGTAACAGCATATTACAGACTGGGACATTTATAAACAATAGAAGTTTATTTGTCTCACAGTTTTGGAGGCTGGTGAGGCCAAGATCAAGGGGCTGCGTCTGGTAAGGGCTTTCTTGCTGCATCATTCCATGGCAGAAAGTTGAAGGACAAGAGAGCGCATTTAAATGAGAGAGCAGAAGAGCAAGAGATCTATAATAAAGGGATTAAGGCATTAACCCATTCATGAAGGTGGAGCCCTCATGACCTAAATCCTTTCCATTAGGCCCTACCTGTCAACACTGTTGCACTGGGGATTAGGTTTCCAGCAATACTTTTGGGGGACACATTCAAACTGTAGCAGGGGTATAGGTGATTCCACTTCTCTAGTATTATGGCTCCAACCCGAGGCCCCCAAAGTCCTAGTGCTGCTTGTTTCTTTCCCCAGCTTTGGTTTGGGTAAGAATCTGTTCCCATAAGGATTCCTGCCATGGAGGGGCAGAGGCAGTGGGCAGGAAGCACTTGTCAGATTGTCTTCAGGGTGATGACCAAGGAGTGGTAGAGTTTGTGAGCTCTGGAGTCAGAGTTCCTTGGGCGAGGTGCTTAATCTTTTCTACTCCCAGCTGTAGAAAAGAGTAAGCACCTTCTGTTACTAATGATAATAATGATATCAAGCTCATAGGATTGCTGAGATTATTAAAGGAGATGTAGATGTAAATGTGCTTAGCATAGCGCTTTAATAACCATTAGCTATTGCTGCTCCTGCTACTACTACTGCCACTGCTGCTGCTGCTGCTGTTACTGCAGTTATCTGGTTGCTACTAGGGGATAGAGTGACCAGTTATTTCGCATGTAGTTGCTTGTGCAAGGTGGAGGTCTTCACTACAAAGAGTGGTTATGACAGGCTCCAGGATGCCTTGTGTCCTAAACCTAGAACTATCCTCTCCCATTTGTCCTTTACTACTCTGTACTGAGCTGCCTGTTGTTTTGTTTCTGCTCTCAAGATACCTTTGTCTCAATATTGTTCTCACCCTTCTCTGGCACTGGGCCTTCACAGGTACCAGCTCCAGGTCTCAGAGAGAAGGAGTTGGGCTCTCAGTCCATTCTTCCCAGGAGGGACTCTGGGTGCTTTCTGCAAATTGATTCTCCCACTGTCTAAAGTTCTGGACACCTAAGTGATTATCTGTCTTTGCCATCTTAAATAAAAGTTCTATTATACCTTTCCTTTTCCCCAGAAGTGGGTAGTCTGTTGGTCTGACCATTTATATAACAAGGATAGCATGAGGTGGTCCCTGCCCCAACCCAGACAGAGATGCTGTTGTCAGCTATTCTAAAACTAACCAACCAACAAAATATAACAACGGCAAGACATTTTTGTACAAAAGCCTGTTGGACCATCCATTACAAGATTTATCTCATGTGATCCTCACAGCAAACCCCTGAGATTGGTATCATAGAGCCAGCTCTATTTAAATCTAAAATATTGCCTTGCTCTGGTCATTAAATTGCTCATGCCAACCTATGTAGGCAGAACACAAGGGAAAGAAGAAACCTTTACATACCTAAGAGCTTATCTGTAAGGTTTTGAGAAACTTTCTTATCATAGATAGGACTCTTATAGATGCAAACAACAAACTCAAAATCAAATAGATTAAACAAAACCTGCAATTTTTTGGCTCAATAACAGTAAAATCCAGGAGTACCTGGTTTCATGTATGCCAAGACCCAGGTGTTCAGGTGATGTCCTCATTGCTGTGCCTTTTCTTCTTTCTGCTCTCCCTATGGTGGCTTCATTTTCAAGCTCACCCTCTCTCCATGGTGGTCCCCGAAACTCCAGTGCCGCAGGCTACCAGTTCCAATTCAGAAGAAAGAGGGCTTCTCTTTCCCCGTAGCTTCAGAGAAAATCCAAGGGTTGCAACTCCAACAAAGATTCTCTCCTTGAACAAACTCTCTGCAGGCTCCCCTGAACTCTCTTCTCAACTAAGCTGGGACATTTGGGCTTCTGTGTTTACCTCTGCAGTGTCCAATTTTGGTAAGAATCCTGCTAGGTCAGTTTCCCTAATCTAATCATATCTACAGAGGTTCTTCATACTCCACCATCCGCCCGGTGATGTAGGATCACCGTGGTTGCCTTCAGCATGAATTCTGTCTGGTCAGTTTAGCCAGGATTCTCTTTACCTCTGATGTTTCTGCTAAGTAATTTTCTATCCACTGATCCCCACCTTGCTCCTTGGCTATACATTCCCACTCTTCCTTGTATTCAGAGTTGAGCCCAATCTCTCTCCACTGCAAAATCCTATTGCAGTGGTCCTTACACCTATCATAATGGTCCTAACTAAAGTCTGCCTTACCGTCTTTAACAAGGGTCAACAACAATTTCTTTTCAGAACTCATTGGCTCATTGAGCCTTGCTGAATCCATATGGGCCATGTACTCACCCCAGAATCTAGGGGGAATTGCGAGAGAGTGAATAGAAATGGGAAGGAAGCCCCTGACAAAAGCAACCAGAAAGTAAATCAAAATCAGCAGATGAATCTGGATGCACCCATACAAAATGAAATGATGACAGGACATATTTTGATTCCCTGTAATATAAAATGAATTTATCTCAATTTCTCTAATTCAGGGATTCTTGCTTTTGGCTGCATATCAGTCTTAAAAATCCTGAGGCTTAGGCCACATCCCAGACTCAGGAAACTAGAATCTCTGGGAGGAGGTCCTAGGCATCCAAATTTAAAAAAAATTTTAGGTGAGGAGGAGCTTCAAGATGCCTGACTAGAGGCACTGAACATCCCTTCTTCTCCACAAAGAACCAACAAAATAATGACTAGATAATAACACTTTGAACAGAACATCTAAGAGAGAACTCTAGAATTCAGCATGGAAGTGACAGGAAACAGCTGAGGTGTCTAACGAAAAGGAAGTGAGGCAGTTGGCCTGACTGGGATCAGCCAGGAACCTGGAGAAACTCTCCAGTGTGGAAGAAGAGTACATGAGAGATCTCCAGTGGTCCACGTTCCTACTGTGGACTCCTACAGTCCTAGCCATAGCAGAGTCCTTCAACCTGTGGGCCCTGAGACTGGTATAAGGAGCTCCCTGGAGTCCACATGACAACATTGCTGCAGATAGGAAGTATGCATTGGGTCCCACACGCCTGTATTCATCCATTTTCACACTACTATAAAAATACTACCCGGGACTGGGTAATTTATAAAGAAAAGAGGTTTAATTGACTCATAGTTCCACATGGATGGGGAAGCCTCAGGAAACTTACAGTCATGGCGGAAGGAGAAGCAGGCACTTTTCTTCACAAGGTGACAGGAGACAGTGTATATGTGTGTGAGTACAGGGAAAAACTACCATTTATAAAACTATCAGATCTTTTCAGAATTCACTATCATAAGAACAGCATGGGGGCAACTACCCCTATAATCCAGTTACTCTTTTCCTTGACACGTAGGGATTACAGGTCTCTCCCTTGACACATGGAGATTACAATTCAAGTTGAGCTTTAGGTGGGGACACAGACCAAAACCATATCACCCCCTAAGACCCAAGCAGATGCAGAATGGTACCATTTTGAGAGCTCAGCCCCTACCAGACTGTATCCCCTCCCCCAGGGCCCAACAGCCTCTGCCTCTCCATATCCCTGGACCCCCACTGACATCCCCCTGCATCCACCCAGAGGGCTGCAGTGGCGTGATGCAGGTGGACCCCATGGAACAGCAGCGTTCCCAGCACTCCAGCCTACTCTGTGTCCTGTATGCTGGGGAAAGGGCAGAGTAGTGCACTGAGGAGACTGTCCCCCAGACAAAGGGAGCTGAAGTGTGCATGCCCCAGAGCTTGAAACCTGTCTGCCTGGGGCCACTGTCACTGACAGCAACCTTACCCCACCAGCAGCTGAACAACAGCACACTTGCATGTGCCCTGAGGATAGCTTCTCTCAGCCAGCCACCACACGCAGGAACCCGAATGTACACACTCCCCAGAGCCTGAGAGCCACCTGTCTGGGGTAGCTACCACAGACAGCAACTCTGTCTCCCCACCCTAGCAGCAGGGGCCCCAAGGACTTACATGTGCCCTGAGGACAGGCTTTCCCTGCCCACTGCTGCTGCTGCCACTACCACCTGAGCACACTGCCCAGAGCCTGGGGATCACCCTGTCCTGCCCACCAAAGCCTTTGCCCATGTACACCGTTGAGGGGACCTGGGAACAGGCCTGCCCTGCCTGGCACTGCTACCCCAGTCCCTGAGCATGCTGCCCAAGAGCCAGAGTATTGCCCCACCCTGTCAGTTGCTCTCAGAGCACATGTGTACCACCAGTAGGCCTAACAACAGGCCCAGAAAACCTGCCACCAGCACCCAAGCATGCCATTTGGTCCACCACTGCTGGCATCTGGACACTCCTTCTGGGGGCCTTGAGGATGGGCCCACCCAGCCTGCTCCACCACCACTGCTGACACCCACCCACACATGCCACCTAGGGGCCTGGGGACTGGCCCTCCTAGCCACAATTAACACCAGTGAATGACATACGGGAGCCCAGGGGCTGTTCCACCATCACTACTATCATTACCCACACCAAGCATGTGGCCCAGAGGCTTAAGGACTCTCCCACCTACCCAGTCCACCACCGACACTACCAGCACCCAAGCAAACCTCCTGGAGGCCCAAGAGTGAGCCTGCCTGGACCTGCTAATACCAATGTTCATGTACGCCACCTGGCGGCCCAACGACAGACCTTCTCAGGCCACTGCTGCCATCATTAGAGCTTGACGACTGGCCCATCTGGTGTTCTGTCCCCAGTAAAACTTCACCACAGCCACCACCAGCAGCCATAGCCTAAGCCACTAAGAAAATCACAGATACCACTGATAATGTTTGCAGCCAAAGACATCGTACACAGACTACACTACTGCACACACCCAGAATCAAAGCCAAAGTGCATTACTCAACTAACACTGTAGGGGAGGACTTTTTCCTGTTAAAAAGTCTTCCCCTAAAAAAAAACAATCCAAGGCTGGGTATGGTGGTTCTTGCCTGTAAATCAGCACTTTGGGAGGCAGAGGTGGGTGGATCACCTGAGGTCAGGAGTTTGAGACCAGTCTGGCTAACATGGTGAAATCCAGTCTCTACTAAAAACACGAAAATCAGCCAGACGCGGTGGCACATGCTTGTAGTCCCAGCTACTTGGGAGGCTAAGGCTGGAGAATCACTTGAACCCAGGAGGTGGAGGCTGCAGTGAGCTGAGATCATGCCACTGCTCTCCAGCCTGGGTGATAGAGTGAGACTCCATCTCAAAAAAAAAAAAAAAAAAAAAAGAAGAAGGAAAAGAAAAAGAAAAGAGAAAATCCAAAAAATTGGAAGAAGTCACTGTTATACCACATGTGCAGGTATCAATAAAAGGACACAAAGAAACAAGAATATGACACTTTCAGAGGAGCATAGTAATTCTCCAGCAATAGGTTCCAGTGAAAAGAAATTTATGAAATGCCTGGAAAATAATTCAAGGTAATGATATTAAAGAAGCTCAGTGAAATATAAGAAAGCACAGATACATAATATAAAAAATAAGAAAAACAATTCAGGGTATGAATGAGAAATTCACTGAAAAGAGAGATACAAAAAAGAGCCAAGAGAAATCCTGGAAATGGAAGATTCAATGAATGAAATAAAAAATACAATCAAGAGCTTCAACGATAGACTAGAATCAAGCACAAGAAAGAATTTCATAACTTGAAGACATGCCTTTTGAAATATGTCAGCCAGACAAGAAAAAAATAAAGAATAAAAAAAAATTAAGAACACCTACATGACACATGGGACATCATAAAATGACAAAATATTCTAATTTTGGGCATTCCAAAAGGTGAAGAGAAGTTTAATAGCATAGAAAATCTATTTAACAAAATAAAAGCTGAAAACATCCCAAATGTAGTAAGAGATTTAGACATCCAGACACAGGAAGCTCAGCTATCCCCAAATAGATATAACCCAAAAAGGTCTTTTAGGCACATTATAGTCTGTCAAAAGTAAAAGACAGTACAGGTGCAGTGGCTCATGCCTGTAATTGTAGCACTTTGGGAAGTCAAGGCAGGCAGATTGCTTGAGCTCAGGAGTTTGAGACCAGCATGGGCAACATGACGGAATCCCATCTCTACAAAATATATGAAAAATTAACCAGGCATGGTGGCACATGCCTGTAGTCCCAGCTACTCAGGAAGCTGAGGTGGGAGGATCACTTGAGCCCAGGGAGGTCAAGGTTACAGTGAATGGTGATCATGCCATTGCACTCCAGAGTGAGACCTTATCTTAAATAATATAAAAAAAAAAAAAAAAAAGGAAAAGACAAAGACAAAGAAAATTCCAAAAGCAGCAAGAAAAAAGCATCTAGTGACACATAAGAGAACCCTCATCAAACCAACAGTGGATTTCTCAGCAGAAACCTTACAGGCCATGAGAGAATGGGATGATATATTCAAAGTACTGAAAGAAGAGAAAAAACTATCAGCCAAAGATACTACACCCAACAGTTATCCTTCATAAATAAAGGAGAAACTGAGACTTACCCAGCAAGCAAAAACTGAGGAAATTCATCACCACAAAAATCAGTCCTACAAGAAATGCTTAAGGGAATCCTACACCTGAAAGTGAAACCACAATATCTACCATCATAAAATCACACAAGTATAAAACTCACAAGTAGAGCAAACACAAGTGAGAAGGAGAAAGGACTCAAATGTTACCACTGTAGAAAACTACCAAACCAATGATAAGTAATAAAATAAGAAAAATAAAGAAAAAGATATGTAAAACAAAAAGGAAACAATTAACATAATGACAAGAATAAGCCCTCACATATCAATAATAACCTTGAGTGTAAAGGGACTAATTTTCCACATAAAAGGTTTAGACTAGCTGAATGGATTAAAAAACATAATCCTACTATATGCTGCCTACAAGAAACTCACTTTGCCTGTAAAGATACATATAGATTGAAAGTAAATGGATGGGGGAAAAAATTCTATGCAAACAGAAGCCAAAAGCAAGAAGGAATAGCTATACTTACATCAGATAAAACAGGCTTTAAGTCAAAAACAGTTGTTAAAAAAAAAGACAAAGAATGTCATTATTTAATGATAAAGGGATCAATTCAGCCATAGGCTATAACAATTCTAAATGTATATGTGTCCAATGCAGAGCACTCAGCTATATAAAACAAATATTATTAGACCTACAGGGAAAGATAGATTCCAATACAGTCATAGTTGGGGACATCAACACCCCACTCTTAGCAGTAGATAGAGCATCTAGAAAGAAAAGCAACAAAGCAACATTGGATTTAAACTGCACTTTAAACAAAATAGACCTAACAGACCTTTGCAGAACATTTCATTCAGGAGCTACAGAATACACATTCTTATCAGTAACACATGCAACATTCTCCAGGATAGACCATATATTAGGCCACAAAACAAGTGCCAATGCATTTTTTAAAATTGAAATCATATCAAGTATCCTCTCAGTCCACACTGGAATAAAACTAGAAATCAATAACAAGAGGAACTTGGGAAACTGTACAAATAAATGGAAATTAAGCAACATGCTCCTGAATGACCACGGGGTCAATGAAGAAATTAAGAAGGAAATTTAAAAATGTCTAGAAACAAATGAACATTGAAACACAACACACCAAAACCAATGAGATACAATGAAAGCAGTGCTATGAGGGAAGTTTATAGCAATAAACACTTATATCCAAAAAGGAGAAAGATTTCAAATAACCAAAAGATGCACCTCAAGGAACTAGAAAAGCAAGAATAAATTAAGACCAAAATTAGTAGAAGGAAGCAAATGACAAAGATCAGAGCAGAACTAAAGAAAGACTAAAAAAGTACCAAGGGTCAAGAAACAAACAAACAAAAAGTTGTTTTTTAAAAAAGATAAAATTGATAAACTGCTAGTTAAACTCACCAAGAAAAAAATGAAGACCTAAATAAACAAAATCAAAAATGAAAGAGGAGATATCACAACTATACCACAGAAATATAAAAGATCATCAAAGACTACTGTGAACAACTATATGTTAACAAACTGAAAAACCTAGAGGAAATGGATAAATTCCTGGATACGTACAACGTACCAAGACTGAATAAGGAAGAAATAGTAAATCTGAACAGACCAATAATGAGTAACAACATTGAATCAGTAATAAAAAGTCTCTCAACAAAGAAAAGCCCAGGACGTAATGGTTTCACCACCAAATTCCACCAAACTGAAAGAATTAACACCAATTTCCTTGAAGTATTGCCAAAAAATGAGAAGGAAATTCCAACTCATTTATTAAGGCCTGCATTACCTTGATACCAAAACCAGATAATGATACATTGAAAAAAGAAAACTAGAGGCCCATATTCCTGATGAACATAGATGCAAAAATTCTCAAGAAAATACTGGCAAAACAAATCCAACAGCACAGGAAAAGGTAATGCACCATGATCAAGTGGGATTTATCCCAGGGATAAAACAATGGTCCAGCAGACACATCAATAAATGTGATACATCACATCAGCAGAATAAAAGACAAAAACCATATGGCCTTCTCAGTGGATGCAGAAAAAATATTCGATGGAATTCAACATCTGTTCATGACAAAAACCCTCGACAAACTAGGCATAGAAGGAACATGCCTCAACAAAATAAAGGCCATATATGACAAACCCACAGATAACATCATGCTGAATGGGAAAAAGCCAAAAGCCCTTCCTCTAAGAATTTGGATCTGACACAAGGAGATCCACAATTAAATACTATTTGGCCATAAAAAAGAATGAAGCCGGCTGGGCGCTGTGGCTCATGCCTGTAATCCCAGCATTTTGGGAGGTCAAGGTGAGTGGATCACCTGAGGTCAGGAGTTCAAGACCAGCCTGGCCAATGTGGTGAAACGCCATCTCTACTAAAAATACAAAAATTAGCCAGGCATGGTGGCGGGCCCCTGCAATCCCAGCTACTCCAGAGGCTGAGGTGGGAGAATCACTTGAACCCAGGAGGCGGAGGTTGCAGTGAGCCGAGATGGCAGCATTGCACTCCAGTCTGGGCGACAGAGCGAGACTCCATCTCAAAAAAAAAAAAAAAAAAAAAAAAGCATGAGGCCATGTAACTTGTAGCAACATGGATGGAACTGGAGATCATTATGTTAAGTGATATTTGTCACACAGTAAGACAAATATCACGTATAATCACTATATGTGAGAGCTAAAAAAAAAAAAATAGGTTGATCGTATGGCGGAAGAGAGTAGAATGATAGTTACTAGAGGCTGGGAAGGATGTGGGTGTGGGAGATGAAGAGAGGTTTGCTAATAGATACGAATATACAGTTAGATAGAAGGAATAAGTACTTAGACTGTGAATTTCTTAAGAGAAAAAAAGGAGTAAGTTCTAATGTTTGATAGTAGAATAGGGTGACTGTAGTTAACAACAATGTATTACATATTTCAAAATAGCTGAAAGCAAAGACTTGAAATGTTCCCAACACATAGAAATGATAAATGGTTGAAGTGGTGGATATTCTTAATACCCTGACTTGATCATTACACATTCTATGCATGTAACAAAATATCACATGTATCCCATAAATATGTAAAACTATTATGTATTAATAAAAATAAATAAAAATTTTTAAAAATTTAGGTAATTTATAACATGCAGCCAGGGTTGAAAGCCAGTGCTCCAATTTCCTGGTCTTTATTATTAAAACCCATGGTTTATGAATACATTATGCTAAGGTCCAGCACAGCAGTTCTGGGTGCTGTTGTGAGCCATGGTATCCGAGGGGTGTATCTGAGCCCCAGCTCTCCAATGGTCAGCAAGGACAGGCCGCCTGTGCCTCCAAGGGCAGTCTCTATAGAGACACAGATCCCCTCAGTGCCGAGAACCTGTCTTGGTTCCTCAAGGGAAACCAAGGGAAGATATTCCAGAGGGCTTATAGGTCAGGGACCTGGTCACTACCCTTTCAGCACAGCTGTAGCCCTCTGTAGGCCCAGAGAAGCCTGATGCCAGCTGCCCCAGGGTAAAGCCCTCGTAGATGCCAAGTGGGAAGAGGAGGTGTTGTGCCCTGGGGGAGAGGGGGAAATGCTACCCAGAGCAACATGGGATTCATCTGCAGAAGAGAGATCAATTGCTTACCCTACTGGGACCAACAAGTCTCTTGGCAAAGGGAGATCTGAGCTGATAAACACAGGCTCAGTCTTCCAGAATCCACACTGCAGGCTGAAAACTGGAAAGACAGTAGGGAGATGTATTGCTTTCTAGGTGTTTTGCCCAGAATCTCCCTGCTAGTAAAGCACTAGGGTGGGCAGTAGGACTCACTCTTTGATCTCTGGCAAGTCCCTCCTACTCTCTGGGCAGTTTCCGTTCTATATAATGAAGCAGTTGAATCAGCTCACTCTTCCGGTCTCTTCCGGATGCTGCTGCAGGGTCTACATGATTCCTGATGAATGATTTCCCCTGGAGAAGCTGCACATCTGTGCTCTGCCCCAGTATTTGACTGGAAGATAGAATTTCAAGTTGCCTCCTGGACCTGTCCTTTCCTTTCAGATTCCCAGGTCACAGCCCTGTCTGATGGTCATCCAGTCCTGATTCACTTCCCTCACCTGAGTCCCTGGTGATCCTTCCTCCAGGAAGCTCAGCCTCACCTCAGGTCCTGCAGGATTTAAATGGCCTCATCACTCACACTCCAGGGAGGTGTGGTGTGGTGTGGAATCTTCCTCAAGGACCCTGGGTTTTGAGCAGCAGAGGCGTCACCCTCTGTTGCCAGCTTAAGGCTGTCCCCAAGGTCCAGGATCTCAGGGCAGCTCTGCTGAGCTACGGATTTCTCTGGACTCACAGGACTGTTACAAGTTTGAGGATGCAGATTGGGATTCTGCTTGTCTCCTCCCAAAGCCTGATCCTCCCAGGCTCAGGCCTCCTGAATAACCAGCCCTATCGGTCCTTCACTGAGTTTCCTACCCCTTTCCCTAACCAGAAAACTTTCCTCATTTGGAACCCTGGACATAACACAGGCCTTTCTTGTCCCCCTCATAACTGATTCTCTTCAACAGCCTCCTAACCTGCTTCCTTAAGACTCTCTTTCTTCTACCTCTATACCATACTACAGATTCATCTCCCTAAGACAGTCCTGCCTTGGGCCAACTGGCACTTTTGCTCAAAAACCTTCAATGGGATATGAAGACCTCTGCACTCAGTTCAAACTCTCTGCCAACCATTTGGGGCCCAGAGGCCTAGAGCCTCCTGGTTTAGGGAGCCCCTTCTGTGCATCTAGGTGACCCCCACCCCGCAGTGCAGCAGTCTTGTCTATCTGCTTCATTGTCTTAGCCTGTGTGTGCTTCCCCAGCTTGGAATGTCCTCCTCTCTCTCCCTCCATTTTAAAAATTCCATCATCCATCCAGGCACAGTGGCTCATGCCTGTAATCCTAGCACTTTGGGAGGCCGAGGCGGGAGGATTACCTGAGGTCAGGAGTTCGACACAAGCCTGGCAACATGGCAAAATCCTGTCTCTACTAAAAATACAAAAATTAGTTGGGCATGGTGGCACATGCCTGTAGTCCCAGCTACTCAGGTGGCTGAGGCAGGAGAATCTCTTAAACCTGGGAGGTGGTGGTTGCAGTGAGCCGAGATTGCATCATTGCACTCCAGCCTGGGCAACAAAAGTGAATCTATCTAAAAAATAACACACAAAAATTAAATTAAAAATAAACAAATAAACAAAATGTCATCATCCATTCAAGGTTCCTGCTCTGTCCCTACCTCTGCCAAAAGTCTGTTCAGACTATTCCAGCACATACTGGCCTCTTCATCCTTTTGTTTCTTTTCTGACTCGATCAGTACCATTATTTCAGTTGTACTTAAAGATACTGAGCTCCTTGAGGGTGGAAACTGACTTATACTTGTTTTGTGTCCCATGACGATGCCGAGCACCAGTGCTCTGTGCACAGTGGGGTGGTAGACAGACACTCACGGCTGCCCACCCAACAGCAAGGCTTTCTTGCTGACCAATCCAGCTTCTACTACAGGAGGGTGTTGAGGAGGGGACCTGAAAGCTGCATTTGCCAACCTCCGATGTACAAGGACAGGGACGCATGATCCACTCCTTGCACTGGAGCCTGAAGGGAGTTCTGACGGGAGGTGTCTGGGAAAGATTCCTTCCTGTGTGAGGCAGGAAACTCCCCTACATCTTAATCTATGCAAATCAGTATGGAACCCATACCGGTTCCTGCCTCCTCCCAGCCTTGGGCTAGGACCACTGAACCACAGCATCCCCCAAGGCTCATTTGTAAGCCGGTGAGACCTCAGAAATAAGCCTAGAATACACAGGGCTTGGTTTTGTTTCATTTCTGATAGTTTCACCGAGTCAATGACCGACAATTAATGCTTTAGAAGAAGATAACGGTTTCTGATAATGGACCTACCCACTCATATAATTCTGGAAAATATGCCTTCCTGACCCCTCCAGGCAATCAGCTCATACCATGAAATACGAAATCCACACATGCATAACTGTGAGTGTTACTAGCGATCATAAAACCATCCAACTCCTTCGGAAATCCAAGCCTTATTCCCGATACAAATTACCCCCTGCCACAGACTGGGTTATTCAGGATAGAAAGAAGTATTTCCTTTCCTTTGTTAAAATTTACCAGTCATTAATTCTACTGAATGAGAGGCTTCTCATATTATGGACACGTTGAAGCTTTTTCCTGAGGGGAGAGCTGCATATGGAAATTTCCCTGCTCGGTTCTAGAGACGTCCAGCAACAGTCTTTGATAACCCAGAAGAGTTCTCCGTCGGTTCCATTAATACCCATCTGTAAGTACAAGTTGGTACCTTGGCTGGGTAGGAGCTGGGGCCTGTATGCTCATGGATAGCAGGGTGAGGCAACATATCAACTCTCATTCCCAACCCAGTATCTACTTGCAAGCACTGATCAAAATGATTGGGAAATAGTTTGGTAAGCTCTGGGATAACACATAGTTTGCCTGACCATACTCCACTGATTCCCAGTATTCTGGGAGCTCCCTTTCCTTTAACCCCTCATACTGCCACTGTTTACATGTTCCTACTGAATGACAAGTTCCTACTGAATGACTGTGGTCATCTTGCCCACTGTTGAATGGATCAGCACCTGATCAAAACTGGGTCAATCAATTAAGACATCTTCCCAAATATTTGAAACGAGAACTAAAAGAGATCAGCTTCTCCCTGGAGTTCCTGGACATGCAAACTCAGGAGTGGTCAATGGCCATATTTTCTGCAAAAGACCATATACAAAAATAGAGAAGTACAGAGGGGAACAGAGGCAAGTTGGAGGGAAGGGGTGCTGTGGGCTTCCTACCCCTTTTTCTAGTATCTGTTCACAATCTAGATCTGAGGTCTGGCTGTGTCTCTTCCTTTCGTTTCCAGGAAACATCCCTGATCCCGTAACAAAGTTTCTTCATTTAAAAAAAAAATTTACACTCACTTGAGTGGATTTTTGTGATTTTCTACCAAAACACTCCTAATACACATAACACTGGGCATCAGATAATCGTTAAAAGTTTGCATATAGGCCTAGGTATGGTGGCTTATGCCTATAATCCAGCACTTCGGGAGGCTGAGATTAGAGAATCACCTGAGCCTAGGAGTTCAAATCAGCCTAGGCAACATAGTGAGACCCTGTCTCTACAAAAAAATTTTAAAATTAGCCAAGTGTGGTGGCACATACCTATAGTCCCAGCTACTCAGGAAGCTGAGGTGGGAGGATCACTTGAGTCAGGGAGGTTGAGGCTGCAGTGAGCTGTGATACCACTGCACTCCATCCTGGGTGATGGAATGAGACCCTATCTAAATAAAATAAAAATTTGCTTATAAATAATTTTTAGTATCAAGGGAAATGGCTTCTGACATCATGATAGGTCATTAAAAAGCAAGCTATAAAATTATATTAAATGTAATCTTAACAATATAAAACAATGGAGGAGTTAAAAACCATCAAAACATTATTTGTGATTATTTATTTCTTTTTTGAGACAGGGTCTTGCTCTTTGCCCAGGCTGGAGTGCAGTGGTGTGATCTCAGCTGACTGACACCTCCACCTCCCAGGCTCAAACAATTCTCGTTCCTCAGCCTCCAGAGTAGCTGGGATGACAGGTGCATGCCCCCACACCTGGCTTATTTTTGTATTTTTAGTAAAGATGGGGCTTCACCATGTTGGCCAGGCTAGTGTTGAACACCTAGCCTCAAGTGATCTGCCTGCCTTGACCTCCCAAAGTGCTAAGATTATAGGCGTGAGCCACCATGCCCAGCCTATTTGTGATTCTTTCCAAGTAGTGGGATAGCAGGTGAATTTTATTTTCTTCACTGGGTCTTTTTTCTCTATGTACTTTACATATTTTTTATAAAAGTATGTATTAATTTTATAATCATAAAATAAGATTTGTTTCAAAGTCAACATATTTAAGAATATTTCCCTGCTTCCTTCTCCTTTCCCAAAAAGTCTGCAGTGGAAGACCCAGTTGGAGTCCAAGTGTGTTCACCAATAAAATGTAGCCATGTCTAGAGAACTTGGTGGGATCTGTTGGCACGAGGGGGTAGGAGCCTGCTAGTAGAAAACTCACTCAGCACAAGAGTCCAGATACCAAGCTGGTCCACTGATGGAACCTTGGTTTTCAAGTGAGGTATAATTCCATATATAGCTGAGTGTCCATCCCTCAGACCTGCTCCAGCCAGTCTCCTGTGGCTTGGGGCACAGCAAGAGAGTGTGAATTAAAATGGAAAGGGTTCTTTCACTGAAAATTCAGGGACACAAAGGGGTATACACAGCTCTCACTTGGGGTTCTTCCAATAGAGCATAACATTTCAAGGAGTACAGATACTGTAACCCTTGCTCATTTTGCTATAGACCACTATACCACTTTGACACTATTGGCAGTGGTGTGGATGACGGTGACAACAAGGCATGGCAGAGGTGGCAGCGTCCAAGAGTAGCAGCAGTCATGCATGTGAGCTACAGCAGATGCAGCGACAACTTCTAATTAATGCAGAGGAGTGGAAGAGTCCCACAGATCTGCAGTGATGTCCTGCAAAGGCCAATGCTCAGTGGAAAGGCAGGTTCAGTGTTAGAAGGACAGGAGAAGAGAAATTAGGATAGAAGGGAAGGAACAAAATGTTAGTAGCTGACTGGATGGCTGAATGGAAAGCTGCAAGCTAAAGCTACCCCAGAAACCCTTAGTAGATGGCTAATGCCTTGTTAAGAATTTTACCACCTGGCCATTCCTGCTAAAGAGAAGGTTGGAAAAGCAACTTTTCCTTTTTTTTTTTTTTTTTTTTTTAATATGGAGTCTCGCTCTGTTGCCCAGGCTGGAGTGCAATGGCACGGTCTCTGCTCACTGCAACCTCTGCCTCCTGGGTTCAAACAATTCTTCTGCCTCAGCCTCCTGAGTAGCTGGGATTACAGGTGCCTGCCACCACGCCCAGTTATTTTTGTATTTTTAGTAGAGATGGTGTTTCACCATATTGGCCAGGCTGGTCTCGAACTCCTGACCTCGTGATCTGAGTGCCTCAGCCTCCCAAAGTGCTGGGATTACAGGCATCAGCCACTGTACCCGGCCAACTTTTCCACTCTTAATCTAGAAGCAAGCAAGGAGGAGGGAGTGTTCAGACTGAGTATTGACTTGATAAAGGTGATTAAAAAGTCAGTTTCAGATTAGGGCTGGGCGTGGTGGCTCATGCCTATAATCCCAGCAATTAGGGAGGCCAAGGTAGGAGGATCCTTGACCCCAGAAGTTTAAGGTTGCAGTGAGATATGATTGCACCACAGCATGCCAGCCTGGGTGACAGAGTAAGGCCTCATCTCTAAAAAAATTTTTTTAGTTAAAAATAATCAGTATCAGATTAAATATAGGCAGGTATTATGGGGAAAAATCTAGAAGGCTTCTCCATTCAGATTAGGTTTATGAAGCATAAAAAGAAAATATCCCTATATCAAAAGATAGTGAATGGGCATTCATTTATATATTTTAAGTTAAAATATTTAACACATGCTTATGTCATTCTTTAAAATACCTCACAGTAACTGGCAATTTCCAACTTGTCAACTATAGATCCTATCACAACTGGTAGATTGAGCAGACTTCTATTATATCCTTCTTATTTTGAAAGTAGCTTTATTCTTTTAAAGATTTAGGCTTATTATAAATATTGTGATCATACAGAAATGTACAAAGAATAAAGTAAAATTCAACTATTAGGGTGAACATCCTTCCAGACATCCCTCCATGTGCACCTATTAAAATATTATACAAATGGGATCATGCTGTTCTGTTATCTCTTTTTTGCACTCAATTATACATGTGATAGGCAAATTTTCATATCATCAAATGAAGATCTACATCGTCGTTTATATATTGTCTATATGGAAGTGCCATAATTTCTTTATATTTTTTAAACCAATGATTCAGCCATCCACTTTTAACTGTTATAAACAAGGCTGAGAGGGAAAGACTTGTCTTTAGATCTCCATTTGTTTCGGCAATGATTGTCCAGGGGTAAATTACAAGAAGTGAGATCACAGGGTCAAAGGTACACTCATTTAAAATGTTCATTCCTGCCAGCCCAGTGGACTGCAGAAAGGCTGGGCCAATTTATGTCACCACCAGCAGAGCATAAAAGGGCCGGGCTCCAGCCCCTCACCAGTCCGAGATCTTGTCATTCTTCTGTTTCCTAGAGAAAAACTTCAGAAGGATTCTCTTCATCCATCTTTTGTCTACTATGTTCTTTTTTGCAGATGCTTTTTTGCATAGGTTTCATGCTGAGTATTTTACTGCCTATCTTTAATGGAGAGCAGTTCTCTTAGGGTTTACCATTTGCTTGAAAATGCTATGCATGAAATCTCCTTGACTCCTTTTCCTGTTGATTTGGTTTTGAATCTTCTATTTGAATCTTCACTTAGCATTTAAGCTGCAAGGCTAGAATCTAATCATGATTTTCCCCTGTTTATTTGCCAGAAAGACTTGGTGAAGGCAGAGAGCCTTGATTTCTCTCCTAAATTGTTGCCTTTTCTGCCATCTGGACAACTTGGTCAAGTTGGAGAAGTCTGGGTTTTGCCTTGTTTCCCTTCTTCCCGGTAGGCTAATGGGAGGTGTGTGAGCGATGTCAGGTGGTTCCTAGAGTGAATCTGCTTCTTTTAAAAAGAGAGTGAGCCAACTGAGACAAACACAGGCAAAAACCCAGATGCACCAACATGCTCCTAGCTAATTGGATCCTACCTGGGAAGGCCCATCTTCTAGATAGCTAGTTCCCAAGCAATGTCCCCAGCTGGCCCCTCAGGAAGTGTCAGGCCTGTCCTTGGCTAATCCCACAGCTTAGGGTTGGCATAATTCTATCTGACCCAGTCTCCAGGAAGACTCAAAGACTTCTCAGCTAATAGCTCTGTCCTAACGTCTAGAACCACACCGTCAAAGATGAGATGGTACCCCTGATTTCCACAATCCTCTCCTGTGGGACACAGAGCATGCCATCCCTGATTGCACCAGACATAGCTATTCCCTGCCCATGGGCTACTCTTTCTTCTCAGAAAGACTCAGGGCAACTGTGGGGTCTCCTGAGAAAGCCATCTAGAGGTAATAGGACCAGGACTGTCAGAGGATATCATCCATGACCATGGTAGGTGGGCAAGAAGCAGAGTAGTTTCCTGTTCAGAATGAGAGCCCCAAGAAACTGGCAGGACATTCCTGTGAGAATCACAGTTTGTTTTAAAAATCTCACCTACCAGCCACTTAAGAAAATACAGATGGACAAGTGCACCCCAAGACCAAGGTCACTGATGGATTCAGTAATACCTCTTGGCTTTCCACCTCTGTATGAATTTGTTATTGCTGCCATGACAAATTCCCACAAATGTGAGGGCTCAAAAAAAACCCACCCATTTATTATTTCACAGTTTGCAGGTCTGGAGTTTGACATAAGTCTCACCAGACTACAAGGTGTCCGCAGAACTGTGTTCCTTACTGGAGGAGGGTCACTTACAGGTTCATGAAGGTTGCTGGCAGGGTCCAGTTTCATGTGGTTGTAGCACTGGGGTCCTTATTTCCTTGGTGGCTGTTGGCCAGGGGTCATTCTCAGCTTTTAGAAGCCATCCACATTCCTTCACTTCCCCCTCATTTTTGAAGCCAGCAACAAAGGGTCAAGTCCTTCTCATGCCTTACCTTTCCTGTCTTCTCTTTTGCTGCATCTCTCACTCTTCAACTAGGAAAGATTCTTGTACCTTTTTTTTTTTTTTTTTTTTTTTTTTGAGATGGAGTCTTGCTCTGTCGCTCAGGCTGGAGTACAGTGGCGCAATCTCAATCTCGGCTCACTGCAACCTCCACCTCCCAGGTTCAAGTGATTCTCCTTGCCTCTGCCTCCTGAGTAGCTGGGATTACAGGTGCCCACAACCACCCCCCACTAATTTTTGTATTGTTAGTAGAGATGGGGTTTCACCATATTGGCCAGGCTGGTCTTGAACTCCTGGCCTCAGTAATCTGCCTGCATTGACCTCCCAAAGTGCTGGGATTACAGGCGGGAGCCACTGTGCCTGGCCAATTATTTCACTTTTAATGGTTCATGTGATTACACTCAGCCTACCCGGCTAATCCAGGATAATCTTCCCATCTTTTTTTTTTTTTTTTTTTTTTTGGTGACAGAGTCTCACTCTGTCACCCAGGCTGGGGTACAGTGGCAGGATCTCAGCTCACTGCAACCTCCACCTCCCGGGTTCAAGCAATTCTCATGCCTCAGCCTCCTGAGTAGCTGGGATTACAGGCACCCACAACCACACCCCACTAAGTTTTATATTTTTAGTAGAGGTGGGATTTCACCATATTGGCCAGCCTGGTCTTGAACTCCTGGCCTCAAGTAATCCGCCGGCCTTAGCCTCCCAAAGTGCTGGGATTACAGACATGAGCCATTGTGCCTGGCCCATCTTAAGATCTATAACCTTAATTGCATCTGTAAAGTCCCTCTTGCCATGCAAATTTAATATATTCACAGGTTCCAGGGATGAGGCAAGGCCATCTTCGGGGGCCATTATTCAGCTACCATGGCCCTTTTGGCCAAGATTCATCCAGGAGTATGAGTCCCTTAGAGATAATTCCAAGGAAGACCCACATGATTTCCTCTCCTCCATCCCCCTCCCACAACACACCCATCCCTGGGAAGCAGTTGGCCAGACCTCCCAGCTGAATACTTCACCAGACTCATGCCACAATGCATCACTATCAAGGCGAGGCTGAGCACCTGGCACAGCCGACTCCCTCTGGAGAGCTGGTACAAGGCTGGTACTTTCACCCCAAGCCCTGAGTGGCCTGTCTGCTCACTCCTGTTTCCTGAAGCTCAGCCAATATGCCTCGGAGGATCCCAAGGATTTTGGGCTTCAGTCCAACATGCCCATAAGCAGAAGGCTCTGCTTTCCCTTTGCAGGAGACGGTTAGAGGCTTGGGTTAGGGTTTCAGCAGAACTATAAATAGTAAAATGGCATTACCGCTAGGGACCCAGGAAGGCTAAAATATTGTCCTGCCAATCATTCAGTGCCCCTTGGCCTCTCATATAAGGAGGAATAACAGGATGTGAATTATATATTTTTTTTTGCTAGCCTTATTGGTAGCTGACACGTCAATGCAAAAGCTGGAGAAAGAATGACTGTATCAGGTGGCTGCTTCCCTACTTCCCCTCCTCTTGAATCTAAATCTGGTGGCAGCACACACAAGTACACATGCTAAGGAGAGAGCAGGCCCCAACTGAACTTACTTATTGACTACATATCCAGGAACAGAGAGGCACGGCCAGACCCACGCTGAGGTGGCAGCACAACCTGGGTCTGCTCACCACATACAGGAAGGAAGCAAAAGCACAGGAGGCCCCAAAGACCGAGACCTTCCTAGGACCAAAGCAGGACAGAGGAGAAAAGGTGTTGCCTTTAATGTACAGTGACCTGGCGGTTTACCAATAAAATGTGGCCCAGTGAATATTCTGGACTCTGACCTGTGAGATTAGCACCTGTTCTTCCTTTGGGCAGGGAGGGGAGCTGGGAAGGAGTTAGAAAGAGGCTGTGCTGGTGTGTGCAGAGCGGACAGTGGGGGGTTTCACTAGTGTCTGCCTCCGTCTGCTTCTGATCTCAACCCAGTGGCTGCCCCTAGGTTTCTGGGGTTGGATGATGAGAGTACTATTGACCCACATGCTTGTGAGCCAGGCACCTTGATAATCAGATGTCCAGCGACTGTGAGATATAGCTGATCATGGCCACCAGTGGAGGAATATATCACCCAGAGAAGGCCATTTAACCAGAGACATGCAATGGTGTAGCTGCTCTGAGACCTTCCGGTCTGCAATGCTGGGGTGAGCTGCTCCCTGAAATGCCAAAGATATCCTAAACTCCTGAGATTCAAAAGACCAGGCAGACTCTTTTGCACCAAATTTCTGTACAGAGATCTTTCTGGCTTGGATTTGGGGAATGCAGACAGTTTCCCATGTTCAATGAATTATCAAGATTCTCTCCAGGAAGTTTTCACTGATGCCCGGGCCAGAGTTTGATGTCCTACCTGGTGCTTTCCTGCCTGCCCCATACTGCACTGAAATCACCTTCTGTTGGTCTGTCTTGCCGAGACCAGCTCAGTTGTGGAGACCCTAACCCAGCAGCGCTAGAGGAATTAAGACACACACGCAGAAATATAGAGTGTAGAGTGGGAAATCAGGGTTCTCACAGCCTTCAGAGCTGAGAGCCTCGAACAGAGATTTACCCACATATTTATGGACAGCAAGCCAGTGATAAGCCTTGTTTCTATAGATTATAGATTAACTAAAAGTATTCCTTACAGGAAATAAAGGGATGGGTCTGGCTGGTTATCTGCAGCAGGAACATGTCCTTAAGGCACAGATCATTCATGCTATTGTTTATAGTTTAAGAATGCCTTTAAGTGCTTTTCCAACCTGGGTGAACCAGGTGTTCCTTGCCCTCATTCCGGTAAACCCACAACCTTCAGCGTGGGCATCATGGCTATCACGAACGTGTCATAGTGCTGTAGATATTTTGTTGATGGCCAGTTTTGAGGCCAGTTTATGGCCAGATTTGGGGGCCTGTTCCCAACACTGTCTCCCCTAATAAATTGTGAATTCCTCGAAGACAGGGACTGCTTTTTCTCCAGTTTTTCCCTAGCCTAGTGTAGGATGTCACACAGTAGGGACTTAGCTAGTGGCTGCTGGTGGACGCTAAGTGATTGAAATAGCTATCCTACCCCACCCAGTCCCAGGCTGGGTTCCTGGCACAGGCTGGCATTTGTACATGAACACCATGGCTGCTTGTTCCACTGTGGCCTCAGCTCCCACAGCATGTTTCTCCTACAGCTGAACCTGGCTGGCAATGCAGGCACAAGAGCCCCCGGTAGTCATCATAGCCAAAGGCCTTTGGGAAGCCTTCATAGCATCTGGGTAGGCCTTGCCAACCTCGAGCTCCCCAGGCTTGGCACTTTTTAGGACAGCCTTTGTCATGGTCTGACAGAGGGTCTTTTGCAAGCTCTCCCTGTCTCACACTATTTGATCCAGTCATACTGAGCTTTCATATTGGAACTCTCTAGGACCTATTCAACCTAGGCAGGCAGATCTCTTTTATTTTATCACATTGTTGAAGATACCAGAACTTTAGGACTAATGGTTGATCTTAGAGGTTGGAATGCTCAGCCAGCCTGCCAGTCAGATCTCCTCCTGGTACTTTGCTGCCCTTCCTCTTGTCTCGACCTCTGTCTGCTCCACTGATGCCGATCACTTAGTCCTTTCATCCAAGAAGGAATAAGAATGGAATTAGGTGCTTTGTATAGTTCACTTTATAAAAGAAGGGGAAGAGCTTTTTAAAATTCTCTACTAAGCTTGACCCACTAGGCAATAACTCTTACTCAATCTCATTGCTTCATGAAATTTCATTGACTCCCTGCCCCCTCCATCTCCCTGCTCCACCCTAGGCTACTTCCTTGGCACTGATCTTATTCCAAGGACTGGGCCAGGCCCATGGGTACACATAGCTAACCATTTCCCAGTCCCTGGCTTTCAGCCACCATTCAAGGCTAGTTCCCTGCTCTCCCCACCGCTTCTCCAGTTCTACTCTGATTTGGGCTATACAGCTGGGTGACTAGGCAGGGAATGAATCCCAGGACTGTAGGACACTTATTGATACAACACTGGGGTAGTGGAGACTCACAGAAAATACACGAAGCCTTCTACTTTTTAATCTACTTTCCCTGTTCTCCACCTGAGTATAATTTCATCATCTGCTCAGATTGGAAGTCATATGGCCTCCTTGTGTGTTTTTCTCATCTTACTTTATGCATAGTTTTGGTAAGAAATTGGTGAAGAGAGTTGGCTCTTGGAGGTTTTTGAGCAAAAGATGACATGATCAGAGTTGCTCTACGGTAAAACTATGTGAGGATGGAGGAAGCTGAAGACCAGTTTCAGGTTACTCATCTAGGTCAAGTGAGGGATCTAAACTTGAATAGAAGTAGGGTACGACAACATGGGGACACTGATGGTAAAACAGGTGCAAAATATTGTGGAAGGAGAACTGCTAGCGGTAAGAGGAATTGGATGTGAAATTTGTGGAGAGGGAATAATCTGTGAAAACACTAAGATTAACAGCTTGGATAATCAGGACTGTGGTGGTGACATTAACAAAACACTGAACACAAGTAATATGTGTTTCTAGGGGTTTTTTTTGTTTTGTTTTTTGAGATGGAGTTTTACTCTTGTTGCCCAGGCTGGAGGGCAATGGCACAATCTTGGCTCACTGCAAACTTCGCCTCCCAGGTTCAAGCGATTCTCCTGCCTCAACCTCCCAAGTAGCTGGGATTACAGGTGGGCACCACCATGCCCGGATAATGTTTTGTACTTTTAGTACAGACTGGGTTTCACCATGTTGGCCAGGCTGGTCTCAAACTCCTGATCTCAGGTGATCCACCCACCCAGGCCTCCTAAAATGCTGAGATTGCAGGCTGGAGCCAGCATGCCCAGCCTAGGGGATCTTTTTGAGCTCATTTTGTGATCTATTGAGTTTGAGTAGGATCTCCAGATATAGCACTCTAGGAAGCAAAGAGGAATACTGGGCATCAATTTGAGAGAGGGGAGGATCACAGTTATAGCTACAGACATTATCTACGTAGAGAGAACACTTAAACATAAAACAGAATGAAAGCGGCAAAGAAAACATTCTCAGGTTATCCCCTCTGCCTGGAATGCCCTTTCTTCTCACACCTGCTGCTCCAGGTATGCATTGTTGCATGACAATCCCAAAACTTAGTGACTTCAAACAACAATTATTTTATTGTAAACTTTCATGGCTTTGAGGGTTGACTGGGCTTAGTAGGGTGGTTCTTGCTCAGAATGTCTCAAGTAACTATCACCAGTCAAGTTCTTACGGCTGAAATAATCTCAATCTCTCTTCCTCTGTCCTGTTTCTCCAGCATGGTGGCTCAGGAGGTCAGGGTAGCCAGACTTCTCACATGGAGGCTCCAAACACATGTCACAAGTGAGCTACAGCAAGGAGGAAGCTATATCTCCTTTTATGACCTAGCCTCAGAAGTCAGGCAGCATTACTTCTGCCACATTCTACTGTTCAGAGAGGCAATCATAAAAGCTCCCTCAGGTTCAAGGGGTGAGGATATAGACTCTACCTTTAGATGGGTGAGTGGAAAGTTTCTATAAGGGCGTGTGGCACTGGAAACTTTTTTTAATTCATTCTGGGAAAATCTGTCTTCTCTTCCAAAACTCAACACAAGAAGCCACCCCAAATCCTCATGCTTGGTATAACTCCCACCCTTCAGTGGCCTTCCAGCATTTTACACCCTATGACAATGTTTAGCACTACAGGCATCTTCATCTGCTTATACACGTAGCCATCTGACTCAGTTGTAAGCTTCTGTAAGTCAAGACCCAGGTCTTGCTCTGTTTTGGCGGAGCGCAAAGTAGCAGGTAGATCTGGATTGTTGATTTAAATGTAATTCCAAAAATAGGAGCAGAAGACTGTATACAGAATGTTAGTGAAAGCTGTGTTTGAGACACAGGAAATGAAATAGGCCATGGAGACTTCGAGGGGAGTTTTTTCAAAACCAAACCATAATAGTCTTGGCAAAAATATTGTGGGCATTTTCCCTACCTATGAAAACTGTTGCTGAATAAAAATTAACCATATCTATGATAACTAGCAACAACCAAAAACCCTCCACAATTAATGCTTTGTAAGCAATAGCTACTGAACAAGTTTCTTATTTTCATAACAGGGAACTTCTGAATAGTCAAACTTTAGAAGAAATCTTAACCATAAAACAGAACCAAATTTGCAAGGATTGTTTTTCCCATCCAAAACTTATGGTATAATAAGGCATACCATAATCAAATTTATCAATGATTAAATAATCTTAAAATAAGACTAAGATACCATTTTTTTCCCATCAAATCGGGAGAGCTTTTAAAAATATTTGTAAAATGGCCCAATGCCACCAAATGAACGTTCAGACATTTCTGACAGACGGGAGACTTGGCCAAGCCTTCTGGAAGATAAAGAACTGTTAAGAGTTCACTCCCTTTCATTCAGGAATTCCACCACTAGAAATTTATTCTAAGAAAATAATCCTGGGTAGGGCAAAAATTCATATCAAGGATGCTCAACAAAGCGAAATGCTGGAAACGACTAAATGTTCAAATAGAGCTTGGTTAAATAGATTATGGTTAATTCACTTGCTGAAACATTATGAAGCCATTAAAAAAATAACATTTTTGAAAACCCTTTTCAAGAGCATGCTTACACATTGATGTTCTTTGTAAATAAAACAGAATACAAACTGCACCAATTATAGGAAGTAGTATGATCCCAATATTGTTTAAAAATTATATATGTACCGAGAAAAGACTAAAAACATATTCCACAAAATGTTAACAGTAGTTATGTCAGAGTGATAGAATTATAGGACGTTTAAACTTTTTTCCCTATGCTTTTCTGTTTTTTTTTTTTTTTTTAACAATAAACATGTAATACTTTTGTAACCACGGAGAAAATGTATTTTTTGAAAAAAACTCAGGAATTGCTTCTGTGACTAGGTGATTAACAAAATGGGGGAAAAGGTTTTCTGGAAAAAAAATTAAATAATTTATGGTGAAGTTCTTGGTATAGAATAACTCACACTTTCAAAAAAACCTAACATGCAAGAAAGCAGCCTGGACACAGACAGAAGCGCTATCTGTGAGGTGTGAAATTTCACACATGCCAAAGCCTGTGTAGGTCCCACAGTGTATTTCCTTTAATGACACATGGGAACTTGTAAGTTCTCTGGCTGTAACTAAGACAGATCTTAATGGGCGGCAGGAGTGCTAAGCTATGCCTTTCTCGTTCTACCCCACACTTCCCTAGTAACAAGGAACAAGTTGATTAACCTCTTTGAGCTCCTCAAGTCCCTCTCTGATATGGAAATCCACTAACATCAATAGGGCACCTAAGGGCAAAAGTGGAAGAAAATAAACACTACAAATAAGATGGCTTTAGATAGAAGCCCAGGCCAGTGCAACAGGGACATTACACAGCTGTCTCCAACTGAACTGCCAACACCCTTGGCGGAGAGTCTGCCCAGGGTCTCGTTTCATACTCCTCTCATTGTAACACTGCTGTAGGCACCCAGGGAACAGCTGAGCTTTCTGCAGGCAAATAGAGCTGCCTGGGGCCCACCACTGCTCCTCCAATAAGACAGGAACTAGTTACCACAATGCCATAAAGCTATCTGCCCTGGGCTGTGCATCAGAAGTGGTGACAGGCTCATAAAACTTCACTTCCCTGTGGATACCAAATGCCAGCCCTAAGGGAATATATGGTCAGTATTCAGGCCTTTCCGAGTTTGCAAATAAGCCAGATCCTAAATCTTGTTTGTAAAGCATCATGAGGAACCTGAAGTACCAGAAAAACCAACCATGTTCTAAATGTAGTACAGACATGGCACATAGTAGACGCTCAATAAATATTTGATGACCAGTGATGGCCAAGTGGAGGCCAAGGTCCAGTTCTAGCCCTTAGAAGCATTTGAACAAAATGTAGCTGCAAGCTGCATATTTTTCAATATAGGAAACAATTTTGTTTAATACCAGCAACTAAAAGACGACTATCCACAGGATTAAATAATTGAATAATTAGTCTTAACTATATTTATCTAAATCTGTTTATGGAGAAGAAAACAGATTTAACTAGAGAAAGATGAGAATGTAGACTGCAGTAAAGACTAAGGCAGAATCTAGGCAGTTTCAAGGAGTTTAAAGATGAGTGACACTACGTTATTTTACTTTTCATGTCCTTTATATAAACAGCACTTTCTTTTGGCTGGCAGCCAAGTTGGGCGTCATTTTACAGTGATTACAAGGGAAAAGAGGAGAAATGAGAATGAAGCCATGTTAATCCATGCTGAAACAGTATGGAGTCACACGTTCCTCCTGACAACACACCCGGGGAAGAGCCCAGCCAGGACCACCACACAAATCTAAGATTTAAGACCTGGTTGGGCCACTCACCAGCTCTGTGACTTGGGACCAGAAACATTCTTCCTGGAGCTTTAATCACCGAAGCATAAGAGTACCCGTTCCATTAAGCCATTGGGAGGGTTAAATAAGATCACGCATTTAAGCACTCTTACACTGGCACATAATAAATGCTAATTATGGTTATCATTAATAGAAATGTGTTCTAACCTCTTCCTCTAAGTTTCCAGAGGGTGGGACCCATGTGTTCATCTCCTTTACTACTGTATACTCAACGGTAGTAAACCTGGCATGTGGCAGGGATTTAACAAATATTTGTAGGGGACAATCTGCTTGTTCTCATTTTTTTCCTCTGGTCAGTGACAAAGTGTTTCTCTGCATCTATCTCTGTCATTTTTTGCTCAAGTGGTTTATAATTCTAGACATCATGACATTTCATCCTTAAATATTTCACTGTGTCTCTAAAAAATAAGGACATTTTCTTCACAATATCATATCCAAAATTAATAATTGATAAATATGTAACACCTACACTGTATTCAGTTCTTCAGTAGTTCCCCCATAATATCCATTACAGCTCATTTCCTTATACCAGCTTTATTCCTTGACCAAATAAAGGATCAAAATTACATTTGGTGATTAGGTCTTTTAAATCTCCTTTGATCTAAAAATAGCACCTCCACTCCTTTTTGCTTTCTATGACATTGACTTACTGAAGATACAGCTGTCCTTCAGTATCCATGGGTGATTGGTTCTAGGATGCCTGAGGATAACAAAATCCGAGGATGCTCAAGTCCCTTATATCAAATGGTGTAGTATTTGCATATACCCTACACATATCCTCCCATATATGTACTTCAAATCATTTCTAGGTTACTTATAGTACTTAATACAATGTAAATGCTGTATAAATAGTTATTGTATTGCTTTTTAATTTGCAGTATTGTTTTTATTTTTAGTATTTCTGACGGAGAGTTGGTGGAATCCAGAGATAGAAAACCGACCGTACTGTAAATGTTCCACTTTTTCGATTTGCCTGATTGATTCACCACTGAGGTGACACCTAACCAATTCCTGTCTCCCCTGTATTTCCCATGAGATAGAAATTAATTCTATAGTCTTGATGTGATTCAAGTAAAACCTTTTTATCCAGAAAACCTCATAGATGATGCTATGTACTTAGCACTGTATCACACAAGGAGGGATGTCATGTCAAGTTGGCCTATTATCAGTGACACTAAGCTTGATCACTGGGTTAAAATGCTGATGGCTTGCCTGATCCCTTTATTGCAAAGTTAAGCGTTTTCCCCTCTTGGAACTAGCAAATAAACTGGAGCAGTAATTGACACCCTGAAAATATGTAGCTCACCATCAACCTCTCACTAGCTGATTTTACATCCACTGATGGTCTTTGCCTGAATCAATCATCCCACAGGGGTTGCAGAATGGTGATTTTCCAATCCCATCATTCCTTCTTCACTTATTAGCATGCACTCTTCTGTAAAAGAGCTTTCCTTCATCAACTGGGCTATTTAGTTACCCTGAAATATATAGCTCCTAGTGAAAAGACAGGTTATGTACTCGTAACTCTTTTCCCTGCATAACCCATTTTCTGTTTGTTTTTTGTTTTTTTGTTTTGAGATAGAGTCTCATTCTGTCGCCCAGGCTGGAGTGCAGAGGCGTGATCTCGGCTCACTGCAATCTCCGCCTCCCGGGTTCACGCAATTCTCCTGCCTCAGCCTCCCGAGTAGGTGGGACTACAGGCGCCTGCCACCAGGCCTGGCTAATTTTTTATATTTTTAGTAGAGACAGGGTTTCACCGTGTTAGCCAGGATGGTCTCGATCTCCTGACCTCATGATCCACCTGCCTCAGCCTCCCAAAGTGCTGGGATTATAGGCTCGAGCCACTGTGCCCAGCCTGCATAACCCATTTTCAAAATAAGTTATTGGTAAATAGCACATTTTAAATCCTGGGGTAAAAGCGTTTTTCTCTCTCCTCTGGCTCCAATAATTGTTTTAGCACGAGCCTGGGAAAGGGTTTGGGGGCAGGAGTATGAGATTACTTCCCATTCTGCTTAGTGGAAAGAAATCACACCTCCCATTTCACCCCCTCTATCACTCAGATTCCTTCTCAAGTTAGCTAATCCGAAGTCCAAGATTAAAAGGCACGGTTTCTCAGCAGATCCTAGCCATATGATTTATAAATTTGGTGCTGATCTTTTCTCTGTCATTGGAAGTATCTCATAACACAGTTTTTCCAATGCTTCCCTAGGAAGAGTATTTATTCCATAAACTGATGGAATTCAGTGTTATGTATTTCTCTGTTTGACTGCAAATTTTAAGCATTCCAATGAGAACTCTTAATTCTGAAACCTCAAATCAGAGTAAATAACTCCACTCCTTCCCACTGACTACACCGTTTACACGTGGCTGGGCCCACTGCTAGCATAAAACCTCGACTCTCCGCCCAGCCGAGCAGCATACACTGCTCCAAGCTCTTTAATATGTCCTCATAAATCCAGCTCCTCTCACTGCCCTCGGATTCCCTGTACCTCTACATTTCCTCCCCAGTAACTGAGCTCAGCACGGCTGCAATGTGGTGCTCCCTTCCTGAAATCAGATGCAGAGTATTCTACCCTCTCTTTGACCCCTTTGCCTCCATGCTGCAACATAAGCTCCCATCTAATTGCTGCTCTGCCTCTCTCAGCAGAACTTGACCTCTTTCTGAGTCCCTCTCTTAAAGCAACTGTCTGTGTTTTTCATTATGTTTGCCAAGACATATTATCTTGAACTTTTCCCAGATGAAGCTCGTTTTGCTGCTTTTTCTTCAGAACCTTGAGGTGACAGGTTCAAGAATGCAGTCTTCAGGGGGAAGCGTTTGGTCTAGGAGGCTTCGGTCAGGACGGTTGAGTTAATCATACTTTTCCTCCAGGTACTGCCCCTTTAAGAAGTGGACAGACTCTGGTTCCAACTCCAAACCTCAGCTGGAAATTCAAGCCACAAGACGAACACGCATGTCCTGCCCAGAAAGCTGCCCAGCCTTGCTGTTGACTTTCTCCTACCAGCTTGTCATCCACATATTCATCCCACGCAACACAAACATATCCTTTTAAAGATCGAAGTCTCAAAGCCTCCTCCCTGAAAAGGAAGTTGAAAGTCAAGTTCCAGGCACCCTCGGCTTCTGTAGTCTGACCAGTAACCTGGTAAGAAGTGGCACCTCCCTTGACAACCGGGGTATGCCCGACACAATGCCAGCGAGAATTCTTTTATGATCACTCGGAAGATGTCATCTCTGTGTCTCAGCGAATCCTTCCCTTAAAAAGGAAAACATTCATGAGACTAGAAGAAAAGGGAGAAAACTCAGAGTGATAAGAATGCTAATCAGAATGAAGGGAGTTTTCCAGCTTTTAGCTTTGCTAACAAAAAAAAAAAAAAAAAAAAAGTCGTCTATAAAAAGTGTTGGAAGGCTTTTCTTGCAGCCTGGGGCCTTTGCCAGGGAACAGATTTCTCTCCCTCAACTCAGTTTCTTCCAGACCTTTTTCCTGTGCATTTTTTTCTTTCTTCTTCTTTCTCTTCTCTCTTAGCTGAGCCTTCTCCGGCTGAGAAGTAATCTGTGGGGAGCCAGAGGGGTCTGTATTGTGCAGGCCCTGGAAAGAGATGAAGCTAACTGCCTGCTAATAGGGGCACTGCACCATTTGGGATTGCAGTAGGGAGACCCCACTCCTCAACTTGTGGGATTCATAGAGGTCACACCCAGGGCTTCCTTGCTGCTTTTTCTATCACCTCCCATGCTGTTTTCTTCCCTTCAGTGTAAGCCAGCCCTCTCTTTTGGTGGTAAGATGACTACAGGAGTGCCAGGCCTGAGGCTGCCTCTTCGCACCCCCTTCCCACACTTGTTTCTGACAAGTCTGATCTGTGCGGCTCTGCACATCCAAGGACAGCCTTCCCCTTGACTTCATTGTCCAGATGCATGACCCCAGTGGCTTTGTAAATAAAATGCTGTAATCTCAAGAGGCTAGCCTGCTGTAGAGAGAGGAATAAATAAATCAATATGTAAATAAATCCGCAAGAGCAGAGGGGATGTACCTGGACTTTGCAAAACTATGATGAAGCATTTTAGAAGATGGATATTGCTATATTTCTGGTGAGCTCTGATTGAAAGGCTATGATTCCAGCCATGGGCTGTGGGAGAGAAAGGGAGCTGTGATGGAAATTCCCTCATGGATTGATTTGACTTAAATATATTCCAGGAGCTGATCTAATTGCTGGTTCAGTCTCAGGCTTTGATTTTCCTTCTCACAATTCCCTGCTTTCAAATAGTTTTTATTAAGGGGCCTGAGCTGCCCTCAGTCCTACTAAGAATCTTTCTGGATATATGACTAATTTTTTTTTTTTTTTTTTTTTTTGAGACAGAGGCTCGCTCTGTCACCCAGCCTGGAGTACAGTGGCGTGATCTCAGCTCACTGCAAGACCCACCTCCTGGGTTCAAGTGATTCTCCTGCCTCAGCCTCCCAAGTAGTTGGGATTACAGGCACACACCTGGCTAATTTTTGTATTTTTAGTAGAGATGGGGTTTTGGCAAGTTGGCCAGGTTGGTCTCGAACTCGTGACCTCAGGTGATCCACCTGCCTCGGCCTCCGAAAGTGTTGGGATTACAGGCGTCAGACACCATGCCTGGCCTGTGACTGATTCTTCTGAGAACACAGTACTAGGAATTCTGTCCTTGGTCAAAGGAAGAACCAGACATTCCCCACCTGCGAAGGAAAAGCATGCTGGTAATTTCCAGGGGGACAGGCAGTTAGCTATGCTTATTTTGAATCAGAAGTGCTGGTGGCAGCCTCTTACTATTCAGACTCTGAGACATATTGGTTTTGGGGTGCAGTCCAGGAGAAGGTGAGAGGAGAACTTCCAATCAGGTGAGTCTTATGCATGGAAGGCCCCAGACATTGACACCTGGAGTCTGACCCCCCTTGATTCACAGCCCTCTACTCCACCCCTGCTGCCAGTCTCCTTTGCCTGACCGCCTGCCTTACAATCTGATTTATATTCTCTTTCTCTCTCTCTCTCCACCCACTTCTTCCTCTTCTTCTTCTGGAAAATTTCAAGCATATACAGAAGTAGAGAGAATAATAACATGATGCTCCCTTTACCCATCACCCAACTCCAGCAATGGTCAACTCACGGCCAGACTTTTTTTTGAGATGAAGTCTCGCTCTGTCACACAGGCTGGAGTGCAGTGGTGTGATCTCAGCTCACTGCAACCTCCACCTCCCAGGTTCAAACGATTCTCCTGCCTCAGCCTCCTGAGTAGCTGGGATTACAGGCACACACCACCACACCTAGCTAATTTTTGTATTTTAGTAGAGATGGCGTTTCACCATGTTGGCCAGGCTGGTGTCGAACTCCTGACCTCAGGTGATCTACCCGCTTTGGCCTCCGAAATAAACTTATTTCAATTATATGCCCAGCTGCTTTTACCTTCACTCCTCACCTCTCGCTCTACCTGGATGATCTTGAAGCAAATTTCAGGTATCATATAATCTGTAATTAGTTTAGCATATAGCTCCAAAAGACAAGGGCTCTTTTGGATATAACAATTCCATTATTATACCTAACAATAAGAATTCCTAATGTCTCCAAATATCTGGTCAGTGTTAAAATGTCCTCAAAGTCTCCATTTATTTTTACATTAGTTCAAGTCAGGATCCAAATAATGTCTATACATTATAATCAGTTTATGTGGCTTTAAGTCTTTTCTTCATATAGGTTTTCTCTTGCTTTCAAAATTTATTAAAGAAACTAAGTTATTGAGCTATAGTTTCCCATAGCCTGAATTTTGCTGATCACCAGTCCCTGTGGTTTTTTTTTTTTTTTAACACATTCCTCTGTCCCTGTTTTTTAATTGGTAGTTAGATGAAGAGCTTTGTTGAATTCAGGTTTGACTTTTTTTTTTTTTTTGTGTGTGTGGCAACAATGCTTTATAGGTGGTGGTGTGTTCTTCCATCAGAGAGCATATAATGTCAATTTTGTGTGTGTGATATTACCAGGCTTTGAGTGTCATTGTCTAAATCTATTTCATGTATATCATATTAAGTGTTATAAAACAGTGACATTCTATCATTCTCTTTGTTTATTAGCTAGAATGCTTATATAAAGAGAAATTTCCTCCATTGATCAATTGGTCACCTTTACATCACTTATCCCTGGGAAATCTTAGGCCGCACAGCCAGAGTATGAAACTGCTTTGTGGCCAGTGTCTCTCAGACCTCAAGGTAGATTCTACAGGAGGAAATGGAGTTACCCCTCAACCCTCCCTACGCCCTCTGTGTTCATTTCTTCAAAGATATTTTAAAATCCATTTGCCAGTCTAGATATTGGCTCTGCTTCAATGCAATATAGATTTCGCATTTACCAATGGGAAAATCTAGATTAATTTGAGTAACTCAGAAAACATTTCCATTCAGTTGTTTTAGAAGCCACCCATGCAGAGTCCAGAGTGCACCTCACACTGGTAGAGTGCGGCCTATCTACATGGCAACACTTCCAAGGCTGACCTACTGGTTGCATGATAAGGAAGATCTGTCCTCACTTTTGAAGGTACTCAGTCTTGATCCTGAGGAAGAAAGCAGAGAATCCTCCATGCAGAGAGGTCTTCACCAGCTAAGGACAGTGGTGAGGCCAGAGCCCAGCTGCTCACCTTGTGCCACCAGCCTTGCCCACTGACCATGACAGCTCTAGTTGCAGCACCCCTGCTGCTCACACCTGCCCTGGAACAACAGTCCTGCTACCCAGGATTCCTCACAACTCTGGAGAATTGTAGGCTGCAGCTGGGTGGTTTCACAACTTGCTTTCCACGCCTGATGGGGGAGCAGAGGTGGATCTTCTCACGCAAGCTGTCAGTAGTCTACTCAAGAGTTGTCAGGAATGAGGGAGACCCACCCAAGCAGATAATATCAAGCTCCAAGGGCTCTGGGACAGGGACAGACCAGCCACCTGCATCAAAAGGATTTGATAAGTGAGCAACAGTAAACTGACCAGTACTGCAGCCACACGCTCAAAAGCATCCATGGCTATTGGCTGCATCTGCTATCCAGCCCAAGCTGGGACCAGGGTTGCCTTACCAGGGGTATGAGGAGAAGCAGTGGCAGGAGTATAGCAGCTTCCTTACTTTTCGGCCCAACCAGGCAACTGCAGAGAGAATGCAAGGAGGGGTACAGACATGGGCACAACCCAACTTTGAATGCCATCATGAAACATGGCACTTGGGGACCCAGTCAGGTGGGCCTTGTGTCCACCTATAAGAAACATGGGGAGAAGAATTAACCAGCCGTACTAGAGCCTTTTACCTACCACCTCAATCTCCTCTCTGAGCCAGAGAGTGTTTCTGGCTTCTCACCAAAATGCAAGGAGATTTTGGTTAAAATCCATCCCATTCCAAATTTGTGAGACAGACTCTGGTTCAACAGGCCCAATAAACCACCTGCTTTAAACTGGTCTTAGTCCAGGTGACTGTATGTGCCAAGCACCCACAACAGCAACAGCAGCAGTGTAATGGGGAGTGCTGGTGGAACGTTTCACCTGTAGGATGCTTGGCGTCTTACCTGTGGAGTTTGAGGCGGGTGGCAAGGGTTGGAGGGGAGGCACACATGAGAGCTTGCTATTGTTGCTCACCTTATGTTCATGTTTTTATTTCCTGCTGATAATTAGATGTAGCTGGCATGAGTCCCATGGCCCTGCCAGCTTCACTTCAGTGTCTTGGTATCAACAGACCATGCAAATACCCTCATAGCCCACCTGGATAGGAACCAAGCACATTTGCAACCTTTGAGCTGTACTGGAACAGATCTTGCCAAGTGTAAGACTGATTTCCAGAGGCTCATACCCAGGTTTGCCAGAGTTCAAAGGCATATCAGATCCTTTCCATTTCCTGGGGACTTTCTTTACAGTGAGCAGCTCAGGATGAACCAGGTCTGTCAGGGGCCAGCGTGGTGATGATGCAGGGCTGCCATTTGCTTCTACCTGACACCAGCATTTGAATCAGCTCAGATCATTCCTAGGATACACAAAAGTGGCCTTGGTGGGCACACAGTCTCATTCATATCAGGAATTAGTAGAAAACAGTAAGTGCATAATTATTAGTGCTATTCACTAAATATTCTTGGTTCTCCAGGCTCATGGTAAAATTGCCTTTCCTGATCCCATTGGGTTTGGGTGGAGCCATCTGCTGACTTTGACCAATGAATTGTGAGTAGAAGTGACAGATGTTATTTCTAAGCCCAAGTATTTAATTGCTGGGCAAGACACACCTCTGCTGACCATGATCTCTCTCTGTCCCTTTGACATGACAACTGGTAATGTTTGAAATGGCTGCTACTCTGTCAGCCTGGGTCTCAGAATAAGGAGCACAGAGCTGAGCCCTTCTGACCCACGCTGAATGAGTAGCATTACCAAATAAACCTAGTTTGTTATAAGCGGCCAAGATCTGGGGATCATTTGTTACCACAGTACAACCTAAGCTATACTGACTGGTTCAACAGATCAGACATGCTTAGGACAAAGCAGCTGTTTAGGATGACCTTGAAACTATACAGCCTTCTTGAAGTTCCAGGGTCTGATATAGGCTCTCCTGTATGATCTCTTGGATCTGGAGCAATTATCCACTTTAATGACACATTCATAGACTCCCTGGCCTGGCTCCCTCCAGATATTTCTGAGGCCTTGCATCCCTCATGATGCGCTTCATACTCTTAGAGCACGAGCCAAGGTCAATCGTAGGTCTAGGAAGCCCAATGTATGATAGGCAAAATAATGTCCTCCTTCCCACCAAAGATGTCCATGTCCTAATCCCCAGGATCTGTGAATGTGTTACCATATGTGGCAAAAAGGTCTTTAGAGATGTGATTAAGACTCTTAAGATGGGGCGATTATCCTGGATTTGGGTGAAAGAGGGAAGCAGGAATGCCAGAAAAAAGAGTTGAAAAATGCTATGCTGCTGGGCTTTGAAGATGGAGAAAAGGTACCATGTGCCAAGGAATGCAGGTGGCTTCTAGAAACTGGAAAAGCCAAGGAAACAGATTCTCCCTTAGAGCTCTCAAAAGGAATGCAGCCCTGCCAACACCTTGGTTTTAGCCCAGTGAGACCCATTTCAGACGTCTGACCTCCAGAATTGTAAGATAATAGATCTGTGTTTTTTTAAGCCATGAAATTTATCATAAATTGTTACAGCAACAATAGGAAACTGATACACAAGAGAAAACCTGCTCCTGTTACTGAACACTTTCAGGACACCATTGTGACCATCAACCAAACTTACCAGAGCGCAACATGCACTTACTGGAGCCCCCTGAAACCCTCAACAACTGTACTCTGACAATGTGGCCTATCAATAGACCCCGATTCCTGCAGTGAATTTGGTAGAGATTCTTCTTTATCCTCCATGTTTGAATCTTCTGTCTATTGTCCATCACTCTCAAATCATTAGAGTTCTTGAACCAATGCACTGTGTGTCTTCCTTATTGACTATTCCATTTAAAGCATGTAGTAGACACCAGTAATTAGGTAAATATGAATAAGTGAATAAATGCCATGAGGAATTGTCTGATAATATATGTAGCTCCGGATGATCTGTTGAAAATCTCCAGCAAGAAACACACCAAACTGAGTAATACACAGCAAAAAATTAAAACAAAATAGCAAGCAGATACAAAAAAAACGGATTTAGTGCTTTGCCCACTCGCAGTTTTGTCAGGTGCAAACACAATCTGTATGATTCCCCTTAGTTGGCTGATTCTTTTGATTCCTTCTGCCGTGCATGTTTTCTTTGTGTGTGTGCTTGCAGAGGGGGGTTTCTGACAGTGCAACAGATCTGTCTTCCCCTGGGCACCTGCTTCCTCCAGCTTATTCAAATTTCACTCATTTAATAGAAAAGTAGCATGATTTTGTAAGCAAGGATGTTCAGTGGGACTAGAATGAAGCATACAAATGCATATCTTTGTGACTCAAATAAAGTTTGATTCATTCATATTTATTCCAGCTCTGCCACTGAATAATAATTATGAGAAGAGTTACAGTTTGTGCTGCCATTAAACAGTATTTTGGGGCCAGGCATGGTGGCTTACACTTGTAGACCCAGCACTTTGGGAGGTCGAGGCAGGCAGATCATTTCAGTTCAGGAGTTCGAGACCAGCCTGGGCAACATGGCAACATCCCATCTCTATAACAAATACAAAAATTAGCCAGGCACGGTGGAACATGCCTGTAGTCCCAGCTACCTGGGAGGCTGAGGTAGGAGGATCACCCGAGCCTGGGAGGTCAAGGCTGCAGTGAGTTAAGATCGTGCCATTGCACTACAGCCTGGGTGACGGAGTGAGACCCTGTCTTGGAAAAAAAAAAAAAAAAAAATTGATAAGAGGTAAAATCCCATTTTAACAAAAATAAGCATATCTCACTTAAAGTCTATAATCTGTTCCTGAAAAACAGAAGTTCTACCCCTAAACACTGATCATTATTTTAAGTCAGAATAATGTATTTCATGATGACCCAAAACTCTAAGATAATTTCCCAAAACATAATTGAAACATGGCAAAACGCCTATATGTGTAACAACTATCAACCTCGCATGTGAAATGCTTAAAGCACTTTCTAATCAAAGTTTAAATAAAAATTGATCTAACATGTAAATGAAAATCTTAAACTTATAGAAGTTCTGGAAGAAAACACAGAAAAAAATATTTGTGACTTTGACTTAAGGAACAATTTCTTAGCAATGATACCCAAAATATTCAACCTATAAAAGAAAAAACTTCCTAAATTGGATTTCATCAAAATTTAAAACTTCAGCTCTTTCAAAGATACTGTTAAGAGAATGAAAAATCATAAACTGGGAGAAAATATTTGCAAATTATATATCTGATAAAGGACATGAATCAGCAATATACAGAGAACTTTCAAAATTCGATATTAAAAAATAATCCAATGAAAATAGGCAAAAGGGTTAAACAGACTTGATCAAAGAATACATATGCATAACAAATAAGCACATAAAAAGATAATTATCATCGTTAGTCACTGGGGAGATGCTCTTGTTATGTATTAGATGTTATGTATTAGAATAACTTTTTTTTTTTGAGTTTTGCTCTTGTCGCCCAGGCTGGAGTGCAGTGGTACGATCTCAGCTCACTGCAACCTCCACCTCCGGGGTTCAAGCCATTCCCCTGCCTCAGCCTCCCCCTGCCTCAGCCTCCCCCTGCCTCAGCCTCCCCCTGCCTCAGCCTCCCCCTGCCTCAGCCTCTCGAGTAGCTGGGATTACAGGCACCTGCTAACTTTTTTTTTAAAGCTGACAATACCAAATACCGATGGGGACAGGGAGCAACAGGAATTCTTGTTCATCGCCTGTGGGAATGTAAAATGGCACAGCCACTTTGGAAGGCAGTTTGGCAGTCTCATAAACAGACAATAATCACGTGATCCAGCAATTCTCTCCTAGTTATCCAAAAGAAGTGAAAATTTATGTTCACACAAAAACCTGTATATAAATATTTATAGTGACTTTATTCATAAGAATCAAAGTCTGGAATAAACTCAAATGTTCCTCAGCTGGGGAATGGATAAACGGACTGTGGCCTATCTGTATATTAGAATGTTATTGGCAATAAAAGGAGACAAACTATGACAGACAAATAAACATGAATGATTCTCAAATGGGTTGTGCTAAGTGAAAGATCCCAGGTCTAAAAGGCTTCCTACTATCTGATTTCATGGGCGTATCATCCTGAAAAGGTAAAACTATGGGAGCAGAAAACAGATCAAAACACGGAACAGAGAACTGCCAGGGGGTGAGGGTGCGGGGAGGAGATGACTACAGAGGGACACGGGAATTTCTGGAGTGACAGAAATAGTCTACATCTTGACCACGGTGGCGATTATGTGGCTGTCAAAACTTGCAGAACTTTGCACTTTTTTAAAGGGCAAATTTTACTGAATGTAAATTACATCTTAATAAGCAACAGCCACAAAACAAACAAAACCCAGTTACTTTGGTGTCGTAGCATGTGCAGCTCCATGACCCTTGAGGAGGCTCAGCACACTCTTCAAAACATCCACACGTGATTCTGACATTCTAGCATTTGTATTTAGAAAGGAAGTGAAGACTTTCCTGCATGTTGTTTTGTTAAAATGTTGAACTGAGGTTTGAGTATATAAATATTATTTTTTCCTATGTAAACACATGAGCCAAAAAGTATATTGACAAATACGTATGTTCAATAAAGCTCGGGTATTAAAACCCAGGGGGATTCTACTGGGAAAAAACAAACCAAAGAGACATTCAGCAGGTATCATGATACTGCTGAACTCTTTTTATGTCCTGGCTGACAGCCTGCCTATACCATCACTGTTAAACTGACATGTGTACAACAAGTTCTATTGAATAAAAATTCATCCGTATTTAGCATATCGTTTTTCAGTCACCATCAGTTAAATACGCAAAAAGAGAGAAATGCAAAGGAGCCAAATAATTTAAAAAAATAAAGATGATTTAATATTAATTAATATGAATATATTGATTTCTATATCCAGTACCTAGAGAATGTATTCTTTTCATGTCCATGGACTATTTACAAAAATGACATTTTAGTCTATGAGATATTCTAAAATGTACAAATAGAATAAACTACATTCTCTGATAATTCAATGCTACTATAAATAAATAATGCGAGGATAACCAAAAACTTCTAACTGCTTGGAATTAAAAACTGCAATTACAGAATGTTCAGTGAATTTTAATATTGTGAATACTACATGTTGAGAATGATAAGATGTAGCCAAAGCTGTACTTGGAAGGAAGTGTATAGACTTAAACACCTCAATTATCAAATAAGAAAAGATGAAAATGAGCAATGAATTGAGTAATCAATTGAATATGTCTGGCGTGTATTAAGCAATCAATAAACATTTAGTGAGTAAAGCAATTAGAGAAAAACAATAAAACAAATTTAAGGAAAATAAGATAAAGAAAAATGTTTTAAAATGTTTCTAAGTTTGAAAACAGAAAAATTAAGACAGCTGAATAGGAAGGGGGGCAATACAACAGATTATCTGCTAAGTAGTCAATTCAAGAAAAACAGCATACATAACCACATAAAATTCAGAAAAGAAAGGAGATGCAGCTACACACACAAATTTTAAAGAATTACAAATTAATACTTTATATTATGCTATATACATTGGATAATCTAAATGAAATGAGGGATTTTCTAAGAAAATATAAATTACCAAAAGTGTACAAAAAGTATAAAGCCAGGAGACATTATTTAAGCAAAGGTTATGACTCACACCTGTAATCCCAATATTTTGGGAGACCCAGGCAGGAGAATTACTTGAGCCCAGGAGTTTGAGACCAGCTGAGCAACATAGTGAGACCTCATCTCTACAAATAATGAAAAAAAAAAAAATTAGCCAGGCATGGTAGCACATGCCTGTGGTCCCAGCTACTCAGGAGGCTGAGGTGGGAGGATCGCTTGAGCCCAGTGTTCAAGGCTGCAGTGATCTGTGATGGTGCCACCGCACTCCAGCCTGTGTAATTGAGCGAGATACGCCCTAAAAATAAAAAAATTAAAGTATGGATTTTTGAGGCAGACACTCCTTATTTAGTTCAGGTATGAGCTGTTCCTCTTGGTAACTGCATGACTTTATCTAATTAACTTATCTCAACCTCATTCACAGGTAAGTTTCCTTACCTGTAAAATGGCACACATACACAAAAAAGCTACCTCAAAGGAATATTGTGGGGATTTAAATAGATATATGTAAACAGCATATCTGATGCACTAGTGTGAATATTAAAATCTTTAAAGCCCATGGAAGCAATAAGGCATGTGATCAAAGAGCTATCCCTCATCAGAACATGGGAAGCAAATAATTTTGCTGCTTTCATTGCTATTTAAGCTTCTTTAGAACCTAGAAAAAGAAGAAAGGCATCTCATTTCTTTTTGGAAAACTAGCACATTCCTGACAGCAAAACTCAACAAAGATAGTACAAGAAAGAAAAGTATAGACTAACCCTCTTAGAAATACAGACATAAACTTTCCAAATAAAATACTAGTACTCAACTTCATTGGTATTTATGTATGTATCAAATTAATATTGCTTTATTATGTTTCTGATTATGTAGAACATTAGTTTCCTAGTTCTGCTATAACAAAGTACCACAAATGTGGTGGCGGCTTAAAAACACACAAATTTATTATCTTACAGTTTGGGAGGCCAGATATCTGAGATTAGTTATACTGGGGGAAAAAAAATCAAGGTGTCAATAGGGATGCACTTCTGAAGCCTCTAAGGGAGAGTACATTTTCCTACCTTTTCCAATTTCTAGAACTGCATTCCTTGCCTTTTTTAGCTCCTACTTTCCATCTGTATTCCTTGGCTCATGGCCCCTTTTCTCCATCTTCAAAGCCAAAAGCGTCTTCAAATAACTCTCTTTACTGAGGTCATCACATTGCCTTTTCTCTGTGTTAAATCTCACTCCCTCTGCTTCCCTTGCAAGTAAGGACACATGTGATTGCATTTAGGGTCCAGCTGAATAATCTGAGGTAATCTACCCATCTCAAGATCATTAATTCAATCACATTTACAAATACAGTTTTGCCATATAAAGTAACATTACTTATTAGGATATGAATATCTTTTGTGGGACATATTTTTCAGCCTACCATAGTCTGCCCTTTAATCGCCAAATATTCATGTCCATCCCATCTGAAAAATACATTCATTCCATCCCAACACCCCCAGTGTTTCAACTCCTTACAACAACAATTCGAGTCTAAAATCTCATTAGGTCACAAATCCAAAGTCTCATCCTCTAAATCAGGTGTGAGTGGGACTCTGGGTATAATTCATATTGGGGTAAAATTCCTCTCTATCCATGCACCTATGAAACTGGAAAACAAGTCATCTGTTCCCAAAATACAATGGTGAAATAGGCATAGTACAATAGTTATAGATAATCCCATTCCAAATGGAAGAAAAATGGAAAGAATAAAAGAGTAACTGATTTTAAGAAATTTTAAAATATAGCAGTGCAAATCCATTAGATTTCAAACCCCTTTGTGGCTCAAGATTCTGCTCTCTGGGCCTACAGCTCTGCTTTCTGGCTCTGCTTCCACAGCTCTATCCTTCAGGCTCAAGGCTCTGCCCTCTGAGTTATCTTTCCTTTTTCCTGAAAGGCAATGCAGGTTTGCAGCTGGGTTGTTTTATTAGCCTCCTCCCTGCCTGTAGAATTTTAGAAGCCTGACTGCTTTCCTTTATTTTACCCTCTCTCTGTCCCTTTCAGTACAAGTTGGTAGTGTTAAAAACCTTGTTGGTCTTCCACATATTTCACAGAGATAAAAGCCATTAGACAAAAGTATCCTCCAAGATAGTCCTGGATAATACCACCTAGATTCCTACCTTCTGTTGAGATGATTGAGTGGGTCCATGAGTCATACCTTTAATCTCTTCAGTTCTAGCAAAAGGTTATCCAGCCACACCCTTGACCCTCTCTCCAGGGCAAAATTTCCTAATAGTGAATCTCTTAATATTAGTATTTTTTTTTGCAATGTGTATAACTGAGAATTTCCCAAATCAAGTTCTAGTTCCTTTTTGCTTAACAGTTCTTTCCTTAATTTGTGTCTTTCCTCTAAAATTTTATATAAGCAGTAAAAATCCAGGCAGTACCTTCAACACTTTGCTTGGAAATCTCCTCAGTTAACTAGCCAAGTTCATTGCTTACAAGTTCTGCTTTCTACCAAGTGTAGAAATAATTCAGCTAGGCTTTCTGCCACTATATAACAAGGATCTCCTTTCCTCCAGTTTCCAACAACATGTTCCTCATTTCCTTCTGAGCCTTTGCCAGTAGCACCTTTAACATATTTCTACCAACATTCTATTTATGATATGTGTATACTCTAAGATGATACAGGCGTGCTCTACACCATGCTTCTCACTTCCTCTTGAGCCCTCACTGACAGTCTTTAACATCCATATTTCAACTCACAGCCTGTTCAAGGCAATCTCAGTTTTTTCTATCATGTGCCTCAAATTCTACCAGACTCTAACCATTATCCAATTCCAATGCCACTTTCACATTTTTAAATATTTGTTACAGCAGCACCCCACCTCTAGGTACCAAATTCTGGATCAGTCAGGGATGTACCAGAGAAACAACCAGTAAAACACAGGCACGTGCACACACACGCACACACACATTTAGTGCAAGGAAGTATCTTACGTAATTGTGGGAACTGACTAGGCAAGTCTGAAATCCATAGGGCAGGCCATCAGGAAGGGCAGTCTAGAATTCTTGGGCACAAGCTGAAGCTTCAGTCCACAGGTAGAATTTCTTTTTCTTTAGGGAAACCTTAGTTTTCCCCTTAAGGCTTTTTAACTGATTGAATCAGGCCCACCCAGACTATCAAGTATAATCTCTTTTACTTAAAAAGACAAATGATTATAGATATCAATCACATATACAAAACACCTTCACAGCAACACCTACATTAGTGGTTGATTGGATAACTGGGGACTATGGCCTAGCCAAGTTGACAGATAAAACTGACCATCACACAGAGCAAATAAATGGTTAAAAGTCAGACAATCCAGAAATATAAAATCATTTAATAAAAACTGTCAGGAGACCTACCATCCGGAGATGCTACTGCTAACCTCTGTGAATATCCTTTTGGACTTTATTCTATTCAAATACAAATACACACTTGTATTAGTCCGTTTTCATACTGCTGTAAAGAACTGCCTGAGACTAGGGAATTTATAAAGGAAAGAGGTTTAATTGACTCACCATTCAGCATGGCTGGGAAGGCCTCAGGAAGCTTACCATGAGGGTGGAAGGTGAAGGGGAAGCAAGGTATCTCCTTAACAAGCCAGCAGGAAGACATGCCAAGCAAAGGAGGAGAAGCCCCTTATAAAACCATCAGATCTCGTGAGAACTCACTCACTATCACAACGACAGCATGGAGGAAACCGCCCTGCATGATTCAATTACCTTCACCTGGTCTCTCCCTTGACACTAGGGGATTATGGGGATTACAATTAAAGATAAGATTTGAATGGTGGCACAAAGCCTAACCATGTCATTCTGCCCCGGTCCCTCCCAAATCTCATGTCCCTTTCACATTTCAAAACCAATCATGCCATCCCAACAGTCCCCTGAAGTCTTAATTCATTCCAGCATTAACCCAAAAGTCCAACTCCAAAGTCTCATCTGAGACAAGGCAAGTCCCTTCTGCCTAGGAGCCTGTAAAATCAAAAGCAAGTTAGTTACTTCCTAGATACAACGGGGGTACAGGCATTGGGTAATTACACTTGTTCCAAATGGGAGAAACCAGCCAAAATGGGGGGCCTGTAGCCCCCATGCAAGTCCAAAATTCAGCACAGCAGTCAAATCTTAAACCTCTGAAATGATCTCCTTTGACTTTATGTCTCACATCCAGGTCACACTGATGCAACACTCACTTGTGCACAAACTCCTGCACACACACTCTCATACACACACTTGAACAAACTCACTCATACTTAAAAATGATATTATATGTTTTGTAAATAATCTTTATAAAATAAAGTATCTATACATTTTTTATTTAAAAATACATGTTCAACTTCCAAACTCATTTTATGAGGCCAGCCATTTCCCTGACACCAAAATTAAACAAGGACACCACAAGAAACAAAAATTACAGGCCAATATCTCTGATGAACATAGATGCCAAAATCCTCAACAAAATACTAGCAAACCAAATTAAACAACACATTAGGAGGATCACACACCATGATCATTATCCCTGGATATAAGGATGATTCAACATATGCAGATAAATAAATGTGTTAGACTACATTGACAGAATGAAGGATAAAAATTATATGATCATCTCAATAAATGCAGAAAAAGCATTTGACAAAATTCAACATGCTTTCATGATAAAAACTCTCAGCAAATTAGGTATAAAAGGATTGTAGCTCAACATAATAAGGGCCATATGTGGTAGGCCCACAGCTGCCATCATACTCAAGGAAAAACAGTTAAAAACTGTTCCTCTAAGATCAAGAACAAGGATGCCCACTCTCCCCACTTTATTCAATATAGTACTGAAGGTCCTAGTCAGAGAAATTAGGCAAGAAAAAAATACATCCAAATTGAAAAGGAAGAAGTAAATTTGTCAGTGTTTGCAGATGACATGATCTTATATACAGAAACCCTAAAGTCTCTACCAAAAAAACTGTTAGAACCAATGAATTCAGTAAAGCTGTAGGATACAAAAATCAATATACAAAAGTCAATAGCATTTCTACACACCAACCAACCATCTGAAAAAGAAATCTAGAAAAGAATCCCTTTTACTATAGTATTTAAAGTATTTAAAAAATACTTAGGAATAAATTTAACTAAAGAAGTAAAACATCTGCACACTGGAAACAAACTGAGGAAAAACTGAAGACAATTCAAATAAATAGAAAGATATCCCAATTCATGGATGAATTAATATTGTTAAAAATGTTTATACTACCCAAAGTGAGCTACAGATTAATATAATTGCTAGCAAAATTCCCCATATAATTTTTCATAGAAACAGAAAAATATCCTAAAATTCATATAAAACCATAAGAGACCTGAATAACACTTAAGAGTAGCTCTTAAGTGTTCTCACCACAAAATATGTGAGGTAATGAACACGTTAATTAGCTTGATTTAATCACTCCACAATGTACACATATATTAAAACATCACATTGTATTCTTATTTATAAGAATAGCTAAAGCATATTTGAAGCAAAAACAAAGCTAGAGGCATTACACCACCTGATTTCAACATATACTGCAAGGCTGTTGTAATCAAAGAACATGGTATAGGCATAAAAAAGACACGTAGAGCAATGGGATGGAATAGAGAGCCCCAAAATCCACACATTTGCAAAGGTGCCAAGAATACACAATAGAGAAAGGACCGTTTCTTTAACACGTGGTGTTGGCTAAACTAGATGGCCACCTGCAGAATAAAATTGGACCCTGATCTCACACCATATACAAAAATCAACTCAAAATGGATTAAAGACTTAAGCATAAGAACTAAAACTGTAAAACTACTAGAAGAATACATAGCGGAAAAGCTTCTTGACAATGTTCTAAGCATGATCTTTTGGATATGACTCTAACGGCACAGGCAACAAAAGCAAAACGGACAAATGGAACTGCAACAAACTGAAAAGCTTCTGCATAGCAAAAAGGAAACAATAAGCAGAGTGAAGAGACAACCAATGGAATGGGGAAAAATATTGGAAAGCCCTACATCTGATAAGGGGTTGATATCCAAAATATACAAGGGACTCAAATAACTCAACAACAATAAAATGAATAATCTGATTAAATGAGCAAAGGACCTGAATAGACATTCTCAAAAGAAGATGGCAATGGCCAATACGTATGTGGAAAAATGCTCAATATCACTAACCATCAGGGAAATAGAAATGTAAGCCACAACGAGACATCTCACACCTGTTAGGATGACTGTTATCAGAAAGAGAAAGGATAATAAGCATTGGTGAGGATGTGAAAAAAAGGGAACGTTGTATACTGGTGATGGGAGGTAAATTGAGATCGCCATTATGGAAAACAGTATGAAGGTGCCTCAAAAAATTAAAAACAGAACTACTATATAATTCAACAATCCCTCTTCTGGGTATATATCCAAAGGAAATAAAATCATTGTGTTGAAGATATATTTGCATTCCCACATTCATTGCAGTATTATTCACAATAGCCAAGATGTGGAATACACCTAATTGTCCATTGACAGATGAATGGATAAAGAAAATGTGGTATATATACACACACAGTAGAATACTACTTAGCCTTTAAAAAGGAGGATATCCTATCATTTGGGACAACTTGGATAGATCTGGAGAATATTATAAGTGAAATAAGCCAGACACAAAAAGACAAGCCTTGCATGATCTGACTTATATATGGAATCTAAAGAAGTTGAACTCATAGAAGCAGAAGGAAGAATGATGGTTGCCCGGGGTTGGGGTGGGGGGTGGCAGAAAAAAAAGGAGATATTGGTGAAAGGTACAAAGTTTCAGTCAGACAGGATGAGTTCCGAATATCTATTGTACAGCATGGTGGCTATAGTTAATAACAATGTATTTTATACCTGAATATTGCTAAGAGAGTAGCTCTTAAGTGTTCTCACCACAAAATATGTGAGGTAATGAACATGTTAATTAGCTTGATTTAATCACTCCACAATGTACACATATATTAAAACATCACATTGTATACCTTAAATATTCTCCATTTTTATTTGTCAATTATACCTTAAAAACTACAGGGAAGGAGGGAGGCTATGTTTCTTCTAAACAACCCTGCCGACATCTTGACCTCTGACTTCTGGCCTCTAGCTTCCAGAATTGTGAGAAAATAAATTTCTGTTGTTTAAACCACCCAGCCTGTAGTCTTCATTATGGCAGCCCTGGCAAGTGAATGCAGGCAGGCGCAATCCTAAATCATTTCTTTTTTTTTTTTTTTTTTTTGAGACGGAGTCTTAGGAGTCTCACTCTCTTGCCCCAGGCTGAAGTGCAGTGGCATGATCTCAGCTCACTGTAACCTCCATGCCCCAGGTTCAAGTGATTCTCCTGCCTCAGCCTCCCGAGTAGCTGGGATTACAGGCACTTGCCACCATGTCCGGGTAATTTTTGTATTTTTAGTAGAGACGGGATTTCACCATGTTAGCCAGGCTAGTCTCGAACTCTGACCTCAAGTGATCCGCCCGCCTCAGCCTCCCAAACCACTGGGATTACAGGTGTGAGTCACCATGCCTAGCCTAGCATCATTTCTTTAACATTTTTTTCCTTCTCTTATTTTGCAGAGAAATATATAAGATTTGGTTTTTTAATTTAAACACATCGAAACCATGATTAGGGATGCATGTCTTCTCCAGCACGCTGCAGTAGCATGGGGCAGTGGGAGGGGAATTCAATGTTTTGTCTAACAATACAGCTCACCACTATTTACTTCTGAAAAAATGAAGTTGAATCTACTCCTGTCAACAGTCAACTTTACATAATTCATGCACTCAGTTGGATGAGACATCTTCTGGGGTTTGTGTTTTGCAACTATCTTGATGAGCCCCAGCAACAGAGTTCTTAACATTATTAGATCCAGGACAGTGGCCTTTATCTACGGAGCAGTCAGCCAGCAGCAGCTCCCTAACAATACCACAAGCTGAGATCGTCTCTACCCAGGCAGCATGGCAGAGAATTCTGGTGGGCCCAAACATTTGCTAATAAGAGAGCTTGGAAAGATTTAAAGTTCTTTTAGATAAAAAATATAAAATAAGACAAAAAGAAACAAAGAATACATGTTCACTATGCAGCATTCAGAAAAGGCAGAAGAAGGTAAATGTTATTGGAAGCCCCATCACTCAGAGAGAAATCATCACTAACACTTTGGTGTATCTTGGAAGTTTGAGATATAGGGATAGGAATAAATATAACTGCAGTAGTACCCCTTCATCTGTGCTTTCACTTTCCACAGTTTCAGTTGCTCATGATCACAGTCTGAAAATAGGTAAATACAACACAATAAGATATTTTGAGAGAGACCACATTCACTTTTTGAGAGACCACATGTAACTTTCATTGTAGTATAATCGTTCTGTTTTATTATTTGTCTCTTACTGTAGCTAATTTATAAACTAAACTTCCTCATTGGTATGTATGTACAAGAATAAACATAGTATATATATGTGTGTATATATATACACACACACACACATACATACATATATAGGGTTTGCTACAATCCATGGTTTCAGGTATTCACTGGGGGTCTTGGAATGTATTCCTTGAGGATAATGGGGGACTACTGTACATAGGTATGTACATTTAGTTGTAATACTGTATAAATTTTATTATAAGGGTGTACCTTGGATTTATTTATTTAGATGTACCACAATTTAACCAGTCCTTTTCTGATGATCCTTGCATTAGTCAGAACTCTTTCTTTTGCAAATGACAAAAACTCACCTTAAAACCAACTTATAAGAAACAAGGAAATATATTGGCTTTAATAACTGGGAGGCTCAGGCGCAGCTGAAACAGGGAATCAAAGGACGTCAGACTTCTGTCTCTCCAGCCCACAGTAGGCTCTCCCCATATGCTCTGTGAAATGGCTACCAGCTGCTCTAGACTCATTTTCTGTAGGTTTAATAATCTGTGGCAGAGATTGCTATTAGCCTACCCAGTATCCTACTAGAACCCCATTTTTGTTTAGGGAATCGGTGTGCCCAAGTAAAAGCTACATTTCTGAGACTCCCTTGTCAGTAGGATATCCACATACAAGACAGTAAAGTTAAATTCCTACCTGACACCAGATACACAAACATTAAGTCTAAGTGAAAAATAGGCCTAAATGAAAGAGGTAAAACTATACAACTATTTGAAGAAAACATAAATCGTTGTGACCATGGGTTAGACAAAGCCTTCTTAGTTATGATACTAACAGCACAAATGACAAAATGAAAACTAGATAAGTTGGACTTCCAGGTTAAAACTTTGATCCTCCAAATGACATTATTAAGAAGGTTTAAAGACAACTACAGAATGGGAGAAAATATTTGTAAATCATACATCTGAGAAGGGCCTACTATTCAGAATACATACACAAGGAACTGCTACAACTTAAAAAGACAACCCAATTAAAAAATGGGCAGAGGACTTAAACATTTCTCCAAAGAAGATATGCGTGGCCAATAAGCACATGGAAAGATGCTGAACATCATTAGTCTTCAAGGAAATACAAATCAAAACATGAGTTATCACTTCACACCCACTAAGATGGTTAAAATAAAAAGACAGTCACTGGTGAGTGTTGGTGAGCATGTGGAGAAACTGAAACACTCATAGATTGCTGTTGGGATTGGAAAATGATGCAGCTACTTTGAAAAACAGTTTTGCACTTTCTCAAAATGCTAGACATAGAGTTACCATATGACCCAGCAATTCCACAACTAGGTATATACCCAAGAGAAATGAAAACATGTAAAAGAAAAACTTTTAAAAAACTAAAAAAAAAAGAAGAAAGAAAAAGAAAACATATGCCCACGCACAAACTTGTATCCAAATGTTTCTAGCAGCATTATTCATAACAGACAAAAAAGTGAAAACAACTGAAATGTCCATCAAATAATGAACGGATAAACAAAATGTGGTATAACTGTAAAATGAAACGAATGTTATTCAGCCATAAACAGAAACAAAGCACTGATACCTGGTACAGCATGCATGAACTTTGAAAACATTATGCTAAATGAAAGAAGCCAGTCACAAAAGACCAATATGGTATGGTTCCATTTATATTAAAGGTTCAGAACAGGCAAATATAGAGAGAAAGATTAGTGGTTGTCTAGGGCAGGGGGTGGAATGGGAGGTGGAGAATAGGAAATTACTTCTTTTTTTTTTTTTTTTGAGACGGAGTCTCGCTCTGTCGCCCAGACTGGACAGCAGTGGTGCGATCTCGGCTCACTGCGAGCTCCGCCTCCCGGGTTTACGCCATTCTCCTGCCTCAGCCTCCCGAGTAGCTGGGACTACAGGCGCCCGCCACCTCGCCCGGCTAATTTTTTGTATTTTTAGTAGAGACGGGGTTTCACAGTGTTAGCCAGGATGGTCTTGATCTCCTGACCTCGTGATCCGCCTGCCTCGGCCTCCCAAAGTGCTGGGATTACAAGCATGAGCCACCGTGCCCGGCCAGGAAATGACTTCTAATGAGTAATGGGGGTAGCGCGCAGTGGCTTACACCTGTAATCCCAGCAGTTGGGAGGCCGAGGCGGGCGGGCAGGGGGCAGTCATTTGAGGTCAGGAATTCGAGACCAGCCTGGCCAAGAGAGTGAAACACCCTCTCTACTAAAAATACAAAAATTAGCCAGGCGTGGTGGTGGGCACCTATAATCCCAGCTGCTTGGGAGGCTGAGGCAGGAGAATCACTTGAACCCGGGAGGCGGAGCTTGCAGTGAGCCGAGATCTCACCACTGCACTCCAGCCTGGGTGACAGAGCGAGACTCCATCTCCAAAAAGAGTAATAGGGTTTCTTTTTGGAGTGATGAAAGTGTTCTGTAATTAGATCTCAGAAAGAGTTGTGCAACTCTGAACATAGTAAAACCAAGGAATTGTACACTTTAAGTGTGTAAATTACATGATATGAGATATCTTAACAAAGCTGCTCAAAAAATAAACCTAGCCTTATTTTATTTACCTTTTGATCTGAAGACAATCTTCTATTATTTGATAACTTCGTCTGTACCTGCTCCTGTATCTACCTCTAGAACTTCTGTTGCATATAATAAACATACTTCCAAGCCCTCTCCTCCATTCAAGGCCAACCTGGAAGTCACCATTCATATACGGTAAAAGGTGTTCTGGCAACCCACCCGGACCCAACTCCTGGCCCCAATGGAGTTTTGCATCACCATGGCTCTTTCTGAGCCCTTCATTGTTTGTGGTTTCTCACAACTTCCCTGTCTCTTTCTTAGGAGCTTGGGAGAATCCCTTAGGCCTGTCTTCTAATTGAGTGGTTCCAAAATCTGAGTAACCCATCAAAATACTTCCAGGCGTTTGTTAATGCTGTAGGTCCTTAGCCACCACCTGAGGATTCTGATTCTGCAAGCCAAGGGTAGGGCCCAGAGACTTTTTAATACAGTGCTCTGGATGATTGGTGACTTTAATTCAGCTAGTTTGGCATTTGGAAACAGCTTTTATAACTCAGTAATTCCTTGTTCTGTGATATCCATCCTGCTATTTCCTGCTCTCTTGAGAATTTTATTTGAACAGTGTGTTTCATCTCTAAGAACTCTACGTTGTTCTCAGACTGCTCTTTTTCCTAACAGTTTTTTTTCCTGTTTTATCACTGCAATGTCCTCTCAAATCTCACTGAGAATACTAATCAGAGGATTTTTTAAAAGATTTTTTTGTCTGCATTAGTTTCGGTGTGTGCTCGGAGTACTCACATTCTGAGACTTCTCTTCCTTGGCCTGTGCTGTCAGCGTGGCAGAGCCTCCGTACACAGGGAGGCCACTTGGCAGGGTGAAGACTGGCACCAAAGTGAAGCTATCGCCTCAGCATGGCTGGAAATTTCCATCAACAGGAACCCAACAAGTACTTATCCGACGTCTCCTAAGGTAGCAGTTTTCTACCTTGGCTGTATATTAAAATTATCTGGGAAGCTCTTAAAACTTCCAATACCTGGGCAGAGCAAGGAAACCAGGTCTCAGGCATCAGTACCTGCCCAAAGCTTCCCAGGTGATTTCAATGTGTATTCAAGGTGGCAAACTGCTAATCTAAATCAACCCTTCTCAGAAGTTCATGTGACGTGAATCACCTGGGGATCTTAGTAAAACGCAGATCCTGATTCATAACATGTGACATGGAGCTTCAGATTCTGCATCTCTAACAAGCTTCCACGTGACGCCAATGCTGCTGCCCTCAGTTCCGTTCTTTGAATATTAAGGGTCTATAACTGTGGGTCTCAAAGTGTGTTGTCTGGACCAGCAGCAGCAATGTCACCTGGGTGCTTGTTAGAAGTTCAGTTCTCCGGACTGATCCCAGACCTTCTGAATCAGAAACTCAGGGAGTGGAGCCCCGCATCTGTGTTTTAACCTCCCGGTGATGTGAATGCTTGCTTAAGTTTGCACAGCATACTTCTCTAAGCATGAGCCTCTGAGGCCCTTCATCAAAACTATGTGGCTTTATAGTGTGCAGATTTGCGGACTCCTTCCTAGGCCACCCCATCAGACTCTCAGAAGGCGAAGCCGCAGATTGTACATTTTTAACAAGTTTCCCAGGTGATGCTAATGTATAGCCGAACGTTTAAGAATGGCTGTCTCTGGCACCTCCGCCTTGTGAGGCCTCTGAGAATGTTTCAGTGTCCCAACATCGAAGCAGTTTTGGTTATTTTGATGCTCCAGGCTATTTCTACCAGGTTAATTACCTGTGTAGAAGCTTAACACCATTAACTCAGGTGGATACCATCTTGGATGTCCCATAGAACCCTATAATTATGTGTGAAATACACATTTAATTTAAGCACAAGGGGAAAGATTACCCTGATGACTCTGAGGCCGTAGGGTATGCAGAGCAGATTCTGAGCAGAGCTTGGAGCTGTTTCCTCCTAGACCTATGCCATAACCATCTGAGGCCAGTAGAATGTTCAAGATTTGGGCTTTCCTGATCCCCAAGTCAGTCTTGATAGTATCCACTGAAGCGTTAATGTAGTTTGCCTAACCTCAGAAAAAAAGATAGTCAAGTGTTTAGGTTAATAACCAGCAGAGATCGAGGTATAATTATTTGGGTAATTTGACCACAAAATGTGCAAATAAAATATAATTTTTCCCCAAAATATATGTTTAAGGTCTGAGTTGTCAAAATCTCATTGGTCTCTTCCTTTGACTCATGCAGAAATGGGGTCTGTAAGTATGTGTCTGTTTTTGCAGAGAATACATTTTAATGTGCTATGCTATGATGTATTAAACAAATGGAGAGACTTTGGTTCAGAAATTCTTTTTTTCCTCTGTACTAGCCAAGCATTTCAAATGATTTGGCTTTGGCTTCAGTGTTCCTTTGGAAAGCTGATTTTTTTGTTGTTTTTGTTTTGTTTTGGAGGGGTGGGGGTTAGCCTCAGCCATTACCAAAGGAAAAAAATCAACTCCAAAGTGCAAAAGGAAAGCCAAAGGAACTCCAGAACTGCCCACCCCACCCCTGGGCAGAAAAAGTAAAATCACAACACAAAACAGCGTAACAGGCCATTCCCTAACAAACTGAAAACAGTTCTTTGGGGAGTGTTTCCTGCCCAGGGCCTGCTTTCCCTGCTGGTTCCTGGGCTGCGGCTGGAAAGGGGCCAGGCTTCGGCACCTCCTTGCCTTTGATTGCTGTTTATCCCCTGAAACATGATTAGGTATAATTATGTATAATCTCTCCCTTGTTTACTCTTCTCCACCGAAGCTTGAACGTGGTTCAATTGTGTCTTTCTCTTTGCTCTGCCTGAGCACAGCAAAGAAACATTTCCTGTATTTTCAGCTTTATTATTTTTTTAAGAAATAGAGGCATTAGGTATCCATTTGTCCCTTCATTCTCCCAAACCTGACATTCTGGCAGTTTCTGAATTGTTTCATTCAACAATGACAGTTGAGTGCCAAGCATGGTGCTAAGTGCCTTGGAGGAGTTAGAAGTGAAACGTAAATAGACCTTTCTCCCAGGGATTTCTCATAGTAAGTGTCTCTTTATATGGGAAAAGAGTGTAATTGGAACATAATGGGAAGAAATAAAGCTACTCATCTTTTCTTAACCAACAACATACCAATTGTCAATATTTTCTCTCTTGTAGTCATTTGCTAGTTTAATTCTTGACCCTTAATTAATCATTGATAGCTGAGTTTATTAGAGGCAGGGGTCCACGAGTATCCTATTAGGTTTCTTCCACTGTAGGCCGTCTCTACTGCTCTCTTTTCAAGAAAGCTGAGTATTCTACACACAAAGAAGATCCCTAAACCAGAACTGGCACACAAATACACGTATGCAAGGGTATAATTGTGCATGCAGGTTCTGGGCACAGTCGCACAGGATCCCATGCTCAGAAGGACCCTGTGCTTGGTTTAATGTCCTCCTGTCACCACCTTGACATTCTTAATAGTTTTGAACAAGGGATTCTGCATTTTCATTGTGTACTGGGCCCCACAGTTATGTAGCATTTTCTGCATGTGCCCTAGAACCTATTTTTCTGTGTCATTCTCATCCAACTTTGAGCATAAACAAATGGAAGTCCATCCAGAATCTGATGGCACAGAGCGAGAGGGGAAAGAGCAGAGTTTGTATGTGTGTTCATGTGCTAATGACTTTTGTGGCACTCCTCCAGCCTATGTTTAGATTTCTTTAACATGCCTATTAATCTTGTCAAGTTTCGGCCCAGCTCTTCTGAAATAGAACTGACCCCCAAAATCTCCTGGCATTGGGCTGTTCAGGCCTGTCCCGTTTCTCAGGGTATCCTGCTTATTGAGGGGGCTGCTAAAGGAGTATCTTTCTCCCTTAGAGGGAAACTGCTAATTCTCAGGGATTGAGTTTAGAAGACAGACCAAGAGTGTGTAGAAGAGTGAAAAATGACTTCCCCCACACCCTTCTAGGTTCCTTGGCTGGGCTATGATTTAAATTGACATAAGACAGATTAACAAGAGGAAAGCCACATTTAATTGTGTACACATGGGAGTCCTACAAAATATGAGACTCAAAGAAGGGTGAGATGACTGAAGCCTGTATAGCAACCTGAGCTACAGAAGGAAATAGGGGCTTGGGGCTTCCGGGGGTGGTGGCAACACAAGTTATGGGAGGGTGAGGGAGAAATTATACGGTGAATAAAAATTATACAGTGAATACGGTTGTCTTGCTAGGCAGATAAAAAGTCTCTCGCTTAGTAAAGTTGTCTGGGCTGGGCATGGTGGCTCACGTCTGTAATCCCAGCACTTTGGGAGGTCAAGGTGGGTGGATCACTTAAGGCCAGGAGTTTGAGACCAGCCTGGCCAACATGGTAAAACCTTATCTCTACTAAAAATAAAAAAATTAGTTGGGCACAGTGGTGCACACCTGTAATCCTAGCTACTGGGGAGGCTGAGACATGAGAATCACTTGAACCTAGGAAGCAGAGGTTGCAGTGAGCCGAGATTACACCACTGAACTCCAGCCTGGGCAACAGAGCAAGACTGTCTCAAAGAAAACAAAACAAAACTAACAAACAAACAAAAAGTCTGGAGCAGTTCTTAGGAGAAGAGATGATTGTCTGTCTTGGTGTGATGTCCATTCTTCTCTCCTGTGATTGGAGTTAATCTTCCCATGGTGATAAGATTCCCAGGGAGCAGATTCATGATAATGGAGTTTTTCTTTGGAGGATCCATCTTTAGGCAGATAAGGGTCTCAGGGAAAACCTCCACCTGCATTCACTGTTCCCCAAGTGCCCTCTGTTCAAAGTAATCAGCACAGCAAAGTGGCATATTTTGGGGTAGCACTTCTGGAACTCCTTCCTTCAAGTGTAACTAACACTTCCAGGGGGGAATGTTTGATTAAGCCATGTCCCAAGGGAGGGGAGATGGACCCTGTTTGCCAAAACACCAGGGAATCACATAAGGGGAAGCCAGTATCCACTCTCTAAAACCTTAATTTTCAGATTCTGGAAGGAGAGAGGGGAAGGTTACTTCCTGAGCTGTGAAGAGGTTCAGACCCTTCTCTAAAAAGAGTTCTGGGAGAGAAAGAGGCTCCCAGGCCTGTCTACACAGCCCAGTGGTGATGAAGAAAAAGGTATTTTCCTTTGACACACTCCTTTGAGTGGTCTTAAAAGGTTTGCTTTGTATTTGGTGAGGCAAATATTGGCAAAGAAATCGATTTGGTTTTTGTTTTGTTTTGTTTTTAAGAAGAAGAGCAAATCTTATAAACCAGAGCTTTAAAAAGCCCAGAAGAAAATATGCCAAAATATTATAACACTTGATTTTGGATGGTAGGGGGATGAGTGGGATTTTTCCCTCTTCTTTTTACTTCAAGCTTTTCAAAAATTTTACAGCCATATCTTATCATTTTCATAATATAAAAAGTGAGTTTATTTAACATTTAAAATTAAAGGTTTAGAATTTTAAAATAAAGATATGAGCATATATTTAAACATGCTTGGGTCACCTACCTGAGCTGAGAACTTTCTCCTGTCAATTTCTGACACTAAACCTTCATGAAGAAGGTAGGAAATCAGTCGACTTACACTCCTCACTTTGACATTTTTAAATCTTAAGGGATATTTGTATGCAAACAGGAATGTGAGCTATGGTTGGCAGAATTCATTTGTACCTGCTGAACATTCCCACCTGAATTTCCAGTATTCCTCTGCAATTTTCAGAGCAGAGAGAATCAAAGCCATTAAAAAGCTGGCTGTGACATCAGGCTGAAGAGAGGCACAGATGTCCTCCCCAGAAACACTGCTCACTTTTACCCAGGTAACAGAGGCTTGAGGACTAACCTTGTAAATTACCTGGCATGTGTAAGTAACAATGTTTGCAAGAAAGTCTTTCAACCTTTTTTTTTTCCCCCAAGACAGTACTGGTGGCTCTTTCAAGTTCCAATTATAAATTTCCAAACCCCAGACATTTGGGTGCCAGGCTGAAACAGGGACTGTTCGTGCTAAGACTTGTAGTAAATTGCAACAGTGTGGAAAGTGGGCGGTGTGTTTCCCAGAGTTCAAGCAGGGACTGCAACTGCCAGTGCCATCTCTTCGAGATGCTTCGTATACTGGGTTCCTAGCTCTTCCAGGTTGGGAAATAGCTCTCATACCCAGAAGAGGCTGGCCAGAGGAGTGACCAGCAAGAGACAGAACTCAGGCCGGAGGGCTCTAGGTTCATCAACAAAAAGTAACTGCTTAATGCGGCTTCCAGCTATGAGAAGAATATAAATGAACACCGTGTTCTTCCACAGACCTCTTATCTGAGGCACCCGGGGATGATACATATGTATGTGTTAAATTTATCTATAAAGAGTCAGGACTTGTGAATGTCCCTTTATGGCTTACAAGCCGAAATGTGTGCAGCCGTGGAAGTTAACTTCACAGATATGGCCTTGTTTCAGACCAAAGGTCACTGGGCTGTCACTGAGAGACTCGGTGAGGAAAAGAAATGGTGCAAGATGCCTCAGGATGGCAGCATCTTGACTTGGGTAAACAGCAGCGTACCGCGTCTTCTGCATGCCTATACACGTATGTCTATATCTCAGTCAGATGAAGAGCACAAAACTGGTATTTAAGTGATTAAGTGTATTTGAAATTTTATTGATTCCAGAAGAGGCAGCATATGAAAAGAGACTGGGCAAGCAGAAAGGAGTCTGTAGGCTGCAAATGAGAGAAGGATGTGCTGTCTCTGGGTGACTGGGAAATGTTGGGCGTGGAGAGAAATACTTGAATTAGCCACCACCCAAATACGATAAGCCAGATGAAATACGGCTGCTGGCTCGCCTGAATATGGCAATTCCAAAGGTGTGGAGGCAAATCTGACTGTACAACCTGCCCCCTCACGGGTTGACCGCAAGACCCATAATTCAGAAGAAAGGAGATGATGTCAGAAAGACCCTCTCCTCCAAAATACAGCCTCTCAGGTCAGAGGGAAGGCATAGCCTTCTTCCTAACACATCAGAGAGTTTCCTGAAGCAGTCAGTGAGAGACAGGTCAGCAGTCGGGGAAATGCAGATGCCTGGGCTTCTAATACCTGGGATGCTAGGCAGGAAAGGACAGCTTGGATTTTGACATAGATGGTACCACTCGAACTGGGAATGAACCAGTCCTAGAGCAGATTTCTTAGGAGAAAAAGCTCTAAAAACAAACAAAAGCCCTGAGAGAAGATGGTTGTCCTTTCAAGAGGCATCTACAAGAGTTATAACACTAACTAGATGTGAGGCCTGGGCCAGGGCATGGAGAGATCGTGACTAGCAGGAAAAATGCAGGATTATGTGGGATGGGACACAGGAAGCTCTGGAGGTCCAAAAGCAGTTCCGGGAATGTTTCAAATCTTCCCGTGTTGGTGGAAGCTGGGGCTGGGGACACCAGTAGAACCAAGAGCTATTTGGAAAAGGGTGACGACTTCTAGAAGCACCTGTTGCTAAATCTGAACTTGAAAGTTACAGTACAGAAAGCACGGACTGTGACATCAGAGAGATCTGACTTCATTGCTTCCTACCTTCCCGTGCTTGGCTTGGTTAACCCATTTGAGCCTCAGTTTCCTTGTCTTTAAAAATGTGAATAATAAAACCTACTTCACAGGGCTATTGGGAGGATTTAACAACAAAATACTGACAAACGGACACTCAAAAAACACGTTAGCTCCTTTCTCCTTCATTTTATCCCCTATTTAACCTTTTGATTCAGGGCTTTTACTCTTTTTGTCCAGTTACGTTTTTCTTCCATTTCAACTCCCTCTATTGTCTTTCAAAGAATGGTGGAGGTTGAAGGTATGTTTCAGCCCCCCTTATCCTTGGCCATGCCTCCAAGAACTCAGAGCTCTGAGACCTACTCCCTCCTCATTGTCAGATAGGTTAGACATGCAGAGGGCTCCCAAACACCAGAGCTGACAGTGAAGCCCCATGTGGGCTTTGATCTGAATCTCCCTTCTAGAATAGTCTTGAGGACTTCATTTCTCTTGGGACAGGCCACTCATAACTTTAAATTAGATTATTGTCATTCTTGTGCCCAATAATGCTCAGCTGTAAAGTTCTTCAAAATCTTTAGGAAATCATCCTGCTCAGTCTCCGATGCTAACACTCTTGGACCAAATACAGCTGACCTCGTTCTAATTTGCACAGCTGATAACTCTGGGATCTGTTCACTGTTTTGAAGATAGACCAAAACTAGGTCAGGCTCTTATCCAAGGCTAAAATCAGCACACGATGTTGAGGAAAGCAGTTGACAAACATAAAGACAATAAAGTTCTTTGAGTTACTTGTATTAGATAATATGTTCTCATGGTTAAAAATATTTTTAAAATATATAAAAAGTGAGTGAAAGTTTTCTCTCCCATCCCCCATCCATCTTGTTCTCTACGTCTTTCCCCCAAGACACAATCCCCATTTTACTATTTCACATTTCCCTCCACTTTTCTTTATGCCCATATAAATATATATTTCTATTTTCTCCCCTTCTCACCCAAAAGGTACACCTTGTTCTGCACCTTCGCTTTTTCTACTTGGCGATACACTTGTATATTTTAACAAACAAAATATACATAAAATATATAGAGAGATCCTTATGTAATTTTCCTTGCATTTCACAAATGCATAATATTCCATAGTGTGTATTTACTGGGTCAATCAGATTCCAAATGATAGACACTTGGGCTGTTTTCAATCTTTGCCAAGATAAACAATGCGGCAATAGCTTAACTTAGGCATCTGTAATTTTGTACCTGTGTGGGTAGGTCTGTAGGATGAATTACCAGAAATAGGCTTATTGGGGTAGAAGATCAATGCCTTGTATTTTAATAGATATTATCAAATTGCTCTCCACAGAGCTGTGGCGTTGTGGACTTCCCCCAGCATATATGTATAGGGGAATGCCTGTTTTCCCATACACCAACAGAGTATGTTATCAAATGTTTGGATTTTTGCCAGTCAGATATGTAAAAATTGATACCTTAATATCATTTCAAATGGCATCTTATTACATTACTCCTATTATGAGTTAGGATGAGATCTTTTCATATATTTAAGGATCATTTGCATTTTTTTCTCTGAATAGCCCATGTCCTTTGCCAATTATCTATTAAGTCATTGGTCTTTATTTTATCAATTTTTAGGCCTCTTTATATAAAGATTAGTCCTTTTTCTGATGAGCTCTTTTTTTCTATATTTGTCATTTGTCTTTTGACTTTTTATATAAATTTATTTATCATAGTTTTTATTTGTGAACTTTTGGGGTTTGAGCCATTAGAAAAGTTTTTCCTACTCCAATGTTATAGCAGTTGCTCCAATGTTATATTTGTCCATGTTTTCATCTAGCATTTATATGATTTTATGTTCATATTAAAGCATATATACTTGATCCATATGGAGTTTGTTCTAGTATGCAGTATGAGGTAGGGATCCAAATTTACCTTTTTCCAGAGGGCTGTACACTTACCCAAATACATTTATTTATAAATCCATCTTTACCTGCACTGATTTAAAATATACCCTTTATATGATATATATTGCACTCTTGTATTTCAGTCTATGTCCGGATTGCCTATTCTGTTTCATACAACCTTGGAGCTATAACAAAGGGTGATTAAGAACATAAGGCTTGGAATCAACTTACCCAGATTATTTTATTCCAGGTAATTTGACTCCAAACATGCCAGCATGGTAGCATGCATCTGCAGTCCCGGCTACTTGGGAGGCTAAGGCAGGACCAGGCTACTTGAGACCAGGAGTTTGAGGCTATTGTGCACTATGATAACACTTGTCAATAATCACTGCACTCTAGCCTGGGCAACATAGTGAAACCTCATCTCTAAAATAATTTTTTTTGAAATGGAGTCTCGCTCTGTTGCCCAGACTGAAGTGCAGTGGTGACATCTCAGCTCACTGCAACCTCCACCTCCCAGGTTCAAGTGATTCTCCTGCCTCAGTCTCCTGAGTAGCCGGGATTGCAGGCATGTGCCACTACACCCAGCTAATTTTTGTATTTTAGTAGAGATAGGGTTTCACCGTGTTAGCCAAGCTGCTCTTGAACTCCTGACCTCAAGTGATCCCCCGTCTTGGCCTCCCAAAGTGCTGGGATTACGGGCGTGAGCCACAGCGCCCAACCTAAAACAAAATTTTTACAAAATCAAAGCATGTGTGACTTGGAATAATTTATCAGCTTTTTCAACCTGTAAAATGGGATTAAACGTGCCTTGCATTAAGCACAGGGGCACACTCAAACAATGTCAACAATGAGGACCATAATGTTGGTATGTTTTCCAGCTGCTGGAGGGAGTGCCTCATCCTTGTCCCTTTATGTAGGACCTCTGTAAGGATGCTGCTGTTTGTACCACAAGTCCTCTCCTTATGTTCCTGAAGTGGCTGAAGCATGACTGTACCAGCAGAGTTCCCCACCATATGGGAGATGCCTGGCAATCTCTGCACATTCCAAGCTCCTGTGGAAATGGTTCTGTCCTCCAGTGCCTCTCTAGAGACCTCAGGCCCAAGTCCTTGGGGGAGGGGCTGTAGAATAAGTTCCCAGGCTGACATCAGGCTCTCCCTTCATAAGCTCCAACAAATGCCTTCCCTTTTCTTTCATACTAAACCCTCATATAAATCAACTCCTCATTGCGGATCTGTCCTTCAACTCATCAGACATTCCTAGACAGGTTTGAATCTCATCTGAGACATAGGACAGGTCTCTCTCAATCTCTCTCTCTCTCTCTCACACACACACACACACACACAGGACTCTTACACACACAGATAAACAAATGTATATTATAAGAGACCTGTGGATCTAAGAATGTGAAGGAATGAGTCCTGAGGGATTGAAGAGAGAGGCCATTTGCAATTCCAAAAAGCCCTGCAATCTCAGAATGCAAATGTGAGTTAGAAACCCAGTGTCACTCAATGTTCAGGCTTTCAGCTATCTACCCATGTTCAACATCTCTCATTGTGCAGACTACAAGTAGGTTTTGTGGAGGACAGTAAAAGAAACTGATACCCCAGTTTTTTTGTTTTGTTTTGTTTTGTACTTTTATTTTCCTTTTTTGAGACAGAGTTTCGCTCTTGTCACCCAGGCTGGAGTGCAATGGCTCGATCTTGGCTCACTGCAACCTCCACCTCCCGGGTTCAAGCAATTCTCCTGCCTCGGCCTCCCAAGTAGCTGGGATTACAGGCATGTGCCACCACACCTGGATAACTTTTGTATTTCTAGTAGAGATGGAGTTTCACCATGTCGGCCAGGCTGGTCTCAAACTCCTAACCTCAGGTGATCCACCCACCTCGGCTTCCCAAAATGCTGGGATTACAAGTGTGCACCACCACACCCGGCCACGATACCCCAGTTTTCACCTCAAAGTGTTTGCAGTTTAACATATGTACAAAAACTACGCAGACATACATCAGGCAAAAGAGAAGCTAGATGATATCCTCAACACGTTAGGTCACATTTCCTTCGGTAATGGCTACGTGATTGGAAATCCATATGTGAGCCGAGCACGTTGCTTTTCAGTTGATGATAATGATAAAGTATACTCTAAACATACAAAAATACAAAAGTGGTTTAAAGAAACCCCAGTTACATCAACTTTATATATAGAAGTGCATAGTTAAGGTCTCCTGTGAATCACTGATCAATGTGGACCAAGTCAATGAAAACAGAGCTATTTAACAGACCAAGCACATAAAATGCAGGTAAACATTTACTTTGTTTCTAAATCCCTCTGACTCTGTCTCATGGACTCTCCACAGTTTTAACCACTCAGCAACTTCAAGGACACAACAGAGCCACTGAAAAGTCAGAGTCCCAATGATCCACATTAAGCATTTGAGGGCAGGATAAGAGTTAAATGACTTTCCTCTTCTCAGGAGTCTCTTGTGGTGGTTGGTTATTCAATTTGGGTGGAAATAGCCACCATAGCGACAGCATCTATTACTAGTTAAGTCCTTGCTATGGGCCAAACACGGTGCCATGTGTTTGAGTTGAGTTTTTATTTAATAACTAAGAGCAGCTGTCTGAAGAAAGTAGTATTAGTTTTTCCATTTTGAGAATAAGGAAATGGAAACCTTGATAAATTTAGGTGGCTTTCCCTCGGTCCCAGAGTTACCAAGTGGTAGAGCTTGAACTCAGGTCTATCAAAGTCCATATTCTTAACCTAGAGCTAATTGCACTTGGCCTTCAACTACAAGGACTAATTGGATCAAGCCTGGGATCAGGCCTGGAGGCACCAGTCACACCGCAGTAATGGGGGCAGGTGGTTCGATCCCACTCTGTTCCAATTCATGTGGGTGAGACCATTGCTGAACAGTCTCTTTGCCTAAAAATATCAGGCAGCCCACACCCTGAAGCCCTGCAGCTGCTTATGCAATGCCCTAGAACTAGGAAGTATTTCATAAAACCGTCATAAAGACTTTTTGACCACTGTGATGATGATGATAGGGAGAGGAAAGGAGGGAAAATGAAAGCTAGAAAGGCTAAGAAGGACAACCATAGGAGTGGTATAAACAAGTCATGGACCCACGATGTCTGGTCCCCTAACTGAGGTGCCCTGCCAAGTTCCAGGGTCCCTCCTAGAGCGGTTCATCCAGGCCAACTTGGCAAACCACTTTTACCTGTCTCTTACCTTCACGGACCCTTCCTGAAACAAATGTGAGTTCCAAGGGGTAGCTAAGGGTGGCTAAGTCACCGGCATAGTTGTTCAATCCATTCAACACATATCTATTTATTGGCTACCATATGCTAGGCACTGTTTTAGAATGTGAGAATAAAGCAACAAACAAATCCCAGGTGGAATTCAAGAAAATTACATTCTATGAGGGAAGGAGGAGCTTCAGGGATTTCAGATGAGCAGTGACAAAAAGTAATAAAGTAGGTCAGATGGAGATAAGGACTCTGGGGAAAAATAGAGCAGGTTAAGGGGGTTGGGGAGGGAGCAGGAAAGGAGAATCAGAGAACTGCTATTTTAATGAAGGTGACCAGGGAAGGCCTTCCTTGAGGAAGTGCCTCCTGTGCAGAAACCTGAAGGAGGTGAGGGAGTGAGCCATGCTTCTTTCTGGGCAAGAATGTTCCCGCCAGTGGGAACAGCTAGGGCGGAGGCCCAAAGGCAAGAGTATGCCTAACTTCTTTTGTGAGCAGCATGGGGATCAGTGTGTCTGGAATAAAGTGAGATGGGGAAAGTGGAGGAGATAAAGTGATGAGGTGAGGGGAAGGCCAGATTATAGAGGGCCTTGCAGGCCACAGGGAAGACTTGGCTTCTGTTCAGAGTAAATGGAGGGCTATTGAAGGACTTTGAGCAGAGGAGTGATACAATCTAAAGAGATCATCCTGGCTATTCTAGGGAGGCCAGGAGAGACCAGTTGTAAAGGTATTGCAATAATCCAGATGAAAGATGATGGTGACATTGCCCAGGGTGGGAGCTGGAGAGGTGACACAAAGCAATCAGATTTGGGCTGTGTTTTGAAGGTAGAGCTTTCAGAATTTGATGAAGGAATGGGCCTGATATGTGAAAGAATGAAAAGAGCCAAAAAAACCTCCAAGGTTTTTGGCTTGAACAGTCAGAAAAAAATGGAATTGCCATTTACTGAGATTGGGGGAGGCTCCCTGAGGAACAGATTAGGGGACAAACTAGGAACTGGGTTTTGAAAATCTAAGGTTGAGATGCTTATTAGGTATCCAATGCAGATGTTCAGTAGGTAGCTTAGCATTCGGTGGAGAAGTCTGGGTCTTGTGAGAGGCACCCATATCTTCTATCCCTGATTTAGGCAAGAAGAGGTGTTGAGAATCCGAGCTGTAGCAAATATGAGATACGTTGCATTGGTAAAATAAAAAGAATCAGAAAAGGTGGATGAGAAAGAAAAGGGTGTTTAGGATGAGCAGAACATCTTTAGCTTTGCAGAAATTCTATCATAGCGTGTACTATGAAAGCATTATTTCCAGGGGCTTTGATTGTATGTTGTGAATGTTTCAGGCTGTGCTGACGCAAAGAAGAGAGTTGTGTTCGATAGCAAAAATGCAAATCAACAAACCAACAACTCATTTTGAAATTAATTGGCATGAAAATGCAATGTGGAAAAAATTTTAAATTATTTTTATGTCGTTTTCAGTCTATAATCGATTCTCTTATTGAGTGTTTTATGTTAAGTGCTTTATGACATGAAGTTTTAAGGATACTGCATAAAAATAAAATGGACTATACTAGGCCTCATACGCATAATCCAAACCAACTCCACTTGTCATTGCTTTAAATTAACTTCAGCTATTACAAATTTTTTTTCCGTCTTTTGCAGCTCTTCATTGATTTTTTCTTTCATCTTCTCTCAGTGACCTTTATTACATAGTCCTTTCTGATGCTAGTCCCTCCTACTCCATTTCATCTTTTAAATTTCTCCCTGATGAGATACCTTATCTTGCTGGTCCTATTTCAGATGAAGACTGAATTGTATGGATTCCCTAGAGAGCCTGCATCGAACCAAGGAAGTGACTGATATTTCTACAATAATATATCTGAGTTTGTAAAAATGTTCTTCCATCCTATTACTGAAAATTGCTATTAATTAACTTAGCAAATAATTATTTGGCACATTCTTTGTCCTAGGCACCACCCTAGGCCCTGGACATACAAGTGTCTGTCCACGAGGTCAATGCCACAGTTTTTATGCTGTTGGCATTTGTAATGAAATAAAAAAAATTATTCATACTCCAACTCAGATGTGTAAAGATAATGTTCCTTCTTTAGGTTGTCCACAACAGACACCCCCCTGCCCCTCACCTAAAAGGATGCCAGAAAATAACTCCTAAATTTTAGTCTAGTCTTAAAACCTGGTGTGGTGCAACCATTTAAACACTCTCCTTAAGAAAATGCTCAATCCCTTTAGGTAAAAATGCTTGCCTCTCTCATATCCTCTGCAAGATGGTGGCTAGGTGTATGAGGATGGGGTGTGGCTCAGTGACCTTGGCTGGAGGAAAGAAGGCCTTGTCTATGCTCCTACGTGGCTCTCTGAGTCCTCAGTGGCCTTTGTGGCAATGATATCTTTTGTGTGACTCATCTCCATTTGCTCTGTAAGCCTCCTCTGCCGTTGTCTGTGATCTGGTCTCTCAGCCTGATGAAGCCACAGTGGTGCTCCCTGGCTGACTGGCCCCTCAACTCCTGTGGGCATCACAGACCCCTCTGAGCTCTGCCTGTCTTCCATTCACTCCCTGGACCAGTCTAACTCTTTGCCCCTCACCATCACAGGCCCATTACATGCCCATCAGCTCTCAACTCAGCTACTTCCTAAACACCCACCCACTTGGGGGTATGCGGGGTCTTCTGGGCCCTACCCACGCCACATCAATACCAACAGCTCCTCAGTTGAAGCAACTCTAGCTCTCCTTTGGCAAATCATGCTGCCCCACCAAGCTACTCTGATGTGGCCCCACAGGCGAGGGCAGCACAGCCTTTGAGATGAGCTCCTTCCAGAGTCCCAAATGTGAAGCAAACATCCGCCTCCCGCTAGTATTCCCCATAACCTGTCTAACATTCCTCACTACCCCTGAGCTAAGGCCTCAAGGAAGAGTTCTGGGCACACTATCATATTCTCCTGCTTTCCTCTCTGTATTAATCAGGGTTCTCCAGAGAGACAGATCCAATGGGATAGGTAGATCGATATGGATAGATGAGAAGAGATTTATTAGAGGACTTGGCGCACACAATTATGGAGGCTGAGAGGTCCCATGATAGGCTGTCTGCAAGCTGGAGAACCATGAGCATGTCTCAGTCCAAGTTGGAAGGTCCGAGAGCCAAGGAGGCCAATTGATATAACTCTCTATCTGAGACCAAAGGCCTGAAAGCCCTGAGAGGCCAGGTGCAAGTCCCAGAGTCCAAAGTTCTAAAGAACCTGGAATTCTGATGCCCAAGGGCAGGAGAAGAAGGGCATCCTACTCCAGAATTGAGAGGGGGTGGGGAAAGAGGAGAGGAGGAGAAGGGGAGAGGGCGAGGGGAGTGGGGATGAAACAGGGGAGAGACAGAGCCCTTCTTCTGCCTTTTTGTTCTATCTGGGCCCCCAGCAGATTGGTTAGTGCCTGCCCACGTTGAGGGTGGATCCTCCCTACTCAGTCCACCAACTTACACTCCAATTTCCTTCAGCAACACCTTCCCAGACCTGACACCCAGAAATAATGCTTCAGCAGCCATGCAGGCATCCCTCCATCCAGTCAAGTCGGCACATGAAATTAATCAGCATACTCTCCCTTCTTTGTACTAATAGTCGCCTAGTCCAGAAGATGGAGTGTTTCTTTTGCATCCCTTTCCTTCTGCCCAGGATTTACTGTAAGTAACCTGTGCTGGAAGAGGTGGGCGTTGAGCTGTCCCTTTCCTCTGTCTACTTCCTCACTCCTTGTTTACTCAGCCTCATGGCTAAGCCTGAATAGCACATGTGGAGGGCAAGAGAAGGACAGAGAGGGTTAACAGTAAATTAACCTCAGTTGAGAGGTATTTTGAAAACACTGTTGTACATTGAAAAAGAACTATGATTTTTTTAAGCTATCAAAAGAAAAAAGTAAAAAAAAAAAACCTTTGCTCTGAAATTCTGGAGCAAAGAGTAAGTCTTTTGAGGAGATATCTTGTGATTCTGGCGACTCCATGATACACGTTTCTACTGCAGTATGGTCTGATTGGACGTAAAAGTAGTACTGAGATTTGAATATTATAATATTTCAGTTATAAATCCCATACACGAATAGCAAACTGGGAGATAAATCTTAGAAGGAACATTAGGGGTCCTCTAATTATTTGTTCCCTCCAAATAGGAACCCTGATTTGTATCTCTCTATCCCTCTGACTTCCTATATAAACTAAATACTATACTAAGGAACGCAGCGACTCAGCAGACACCCTCTCACAGCTAAACAACCTCTGTTGTGAGAAAATCGCTCCTTACAATGAGTCAAATCCTCCCCCTCCCACTTCCAGATGTTGTTTCTGGTCCTGCCCCCTGGAGCTATAGAGGCAAACTGTAACTTCTTTCTCCGATTTAATATCTCATAATATTCTGCCTCTTCCTCAATCTCTTTTTCTCCAATTCATGGTATATGTGTGTTTCTTTCTTTTTAATTTCTGCCACCTGGATACTCCTTCCCAGGCACATTCCATTCTCTCTTGTAGTGTTTCTCTTAAAATGAGGTGCCAGTGGGTGTGGTAGCCTGAGCCTGTAGCCCCAGCTACTCGGGAGGGTAAGCTGAGGTGGCCAGGGGAGGCTGCAGTGAGCTGTGATTGTGCCACTACACTCTAGCCGGGGTGACAGAGCAAGACCCTGTCTCAAAAAGAAAAGCAAAAGAGGTGTCTGGATGTGAGCACCATGCCCCAGTTGTAGTCCCTTAGCACTGAGTCTAGCAGGATCTGGATCACAGATTTCTTATGCCAGAGTCTATTAACAGAGGTTAATAAATGTGTGCTCCACACTCTATTCCCGAGACCTCGTGGTTCTCTGAAACTTCCAACTTGAGCCTTTAGCTACACCTGCCAAGAAAAGATTGGATATGGATGCTGTCATGCAATCCACTTCCTTTCTCCCCACATATCCCTGCCTCAGCTGATGGAACTCAGACGCGGGACTTGCCCAGGCTCGTACAGTTAGTAGAGGCAGAGTTATAAAAACAAGTGCTAAAATAACAAAGCATAGAGCTACTGCACTCCACAGCAAAGAAACAATAGCTCAAAAAGAAAAAAAGCCCAGGAAAAAAAAAAAACACCAAGATTTTGTTTAGTCCTTTTGTTTTCTCTTTGGTGTCTCAGTATCTTACCTGATCCCCCTAACTCTACTCCAGCTTTTAAATGTCCTTCACATGTGTAGGCACTATGCAAGAGTCCTTTAAAAAGTGGTTACCAATGTTCCACTAGGAGAAGCATACAATTACAATACTATACTTTCTCAACATGAGACACCATTATGGTTAGCATGAATCATTTTGAAATGGATGGATTTGTTCCCTCCCCCAGCTGGTAAATTTTAGGTTACTCACCCTTCAAATGCACATCTGTAAATACTTAGTTCAACCCTAATGAAATATTAACCTCTGACTATTGCATTAATACATGTAAAATAGGAGGTATCTTAGATTACTACTTTGCCTCTTAAGTAAAATACCTTAAGTGAATGCAAAGATGGTGATATAATATTCCCCCAAGAACTGCAAATTTTGCATTTCCTGACATGGGGGAGGTTTTAAGTTACATCATATACTTTGAAAAAAATATAGAGATATGGCTTCTGGATTAGCATGGCAGCAGAAGGCTGTTCTTGATACAGTTCCTCCTGCCTTCCCATTAAAATGCCATGAGGATAGACCAAAATACAAAACTGACGACAGCACTGGAAACTATAAATGAGACAGTGCTGTCGGCCTGCAGTGGGGCCAACCAAGAAGAAGGAACAGGAAGCATGCTGTTTGATTTGCCTCCTGCATGCTCTACCTTTTGAAGGAGAACCTGGCAGATGGCCCTAGAGAAGGAAGGCATTATTTAGATTCTTCCTTCAGTGTCTATACATAATTCAGGTGCAGACCTGACAATCTAGAAAAACAAATAGCAATTTCCTAACTGTGCAGGAGTCATGTTCTGCATGGGCTGGGCTCAACTCTCTACCTCTGCATCAGCATCGTGCCACACTTATCTGGAGATTGTTAACTGCCAGCATGCCATGGAACAGGAAGCAGCAGGAGCAGAGAAGCCCCCCATCTGCATAGGGAGTCCCCTCTTCCTTGAGAGCAGGATGGAAAGAAGTGTGCTGGAGGTATGTGGCCTTCACTTCAGACACTGTTTAAAGGAAACTGCCCACTGCATCTGACTTTCTTGGTTAGAAAATGTACAAGTTGGCATGGGTCGCAGGTTGATTGGAATGCATTTCTGGGGCTTGCAGAGATACAACAAATGTCTGCAAAGGGCTCCTTTTTCAGCCCAATCTTTGGGAGTTGAAAGGGTCAAGAAAATGCCACACACCTTGTCTGTTGGCAAACCCTGAGTCTGGATCTATTTACTTCATTCATAGATGACTACACATGTTTTAAAAGTGAGGTTTATGAAAAGCTTTATGTTCTTGCCATTAATAAACAGTGGGTCACCTGAGGTCAGGAGTTTGAGACCAGCCTGGCCAACATGGCGAAACCCCGTCTCTACTAAAAATACAAAAATTAGCCCGTCATGGTGGCAGGTGCCTGTAATCCCAGCTACTTGGGAGGCTGAGGCAGGGAGAATTACTTGAACCTGGGAGGTGGAGGTTGCAATGAGCTGAGATCATGCCACCGTATTCCAGCCCAGGCGACAGAGTGAGACTCCGTCTCAAAAAAAAAAGTGGGCAAAGGATATCAAAAAGTGGGCAAAGGATATGAATAGACATTTCTCAAAAGAAGACATTCATACAGCCAACAAACACATGAAAAAATGCTCATCATCACTGGCCATCAGAGAAATGCAAATCAAAACCACAATGAGATACCATCTCACACCGGTTAGAATGGCGATCATTCAAAAGTCAGGAAACAACAGGTGCTGGAGAGGATGTGGAGAAATAGGAACACTTTTACACTGTTGGTGGGATTGTAAACTAGTTCAACCATTATGGAAAACAGTATGG